>NC_137923.1:10687277-10727277 GCF_963457725.1 Sprattus sprattus
TGCATATGTTTGAACATGTTTTGCACTCTGCAAAAGCTAATAACTCTAATACTTTATTGGATACAGGGTTACTTTTTTCATACCAATAATCCATACAAAGAGGGGCCCAGCGCTTTCGAGGAAGCACTGCAGAAATGCAGGGAGGGGGATCTGAACACTGCTGTGCTGCTGCTGGAGGCTGCCATTCTACAGGACCCACAAGACTCTGAGGTAGATGGCGTTCTCACAACACAATCTCTCTGAATAGTCGAGGTTCTGATGGAGAACACTCTTCCACAACGTCTCTAAATATCCCCACTAATCACAGTCTGATGTAATCTCAGCCTGCTTGTAATTGTCCTAACCAACCATGTTCATGGGCAGTCTTCTGCTTGCTCAACAATTACACTAATATGCAGCCCAGATGCTGCACTATATTAAATCCTATGGGAACATAATTAGGCCTAAATCACATTTGCATTTTGCAGTGGTGCTACAGGAACCATTCACCTTGCAATAATGGAACGTCAAAGTCAAATGGACCACAATGGTTCTTTTTTTCCCCCATGCTGCTTTTATCATTGCCGTGCAGAAGCTTACAGCCTATTTCTGGGCACAGACATTTCACAAATTTCTAAAAGGTCTTTGCCCTTACCGCTCCACAGGCCTGGCAGGTGCTGGGAACCACACAGGCAGAGAATGAGAACGAGCAGGCGGCCATTGTCTGCCTCCAAAGGTGAGCAGGCGGAGGGGAAGACGGGGGGATTGAATGTGCCCATGAACAAATGCCATCAGGTCTACAGCGTTTGTGCTTAAAGGCAATGGCTTTTGTCAAAAGAAAAGTTTCTGGTTTCGGTGTGGGAATTGAAGGCGATCTTTTTTTAAGATTAGCATCAGAAACATTTAACTGCTGTGTGGAGAGGGGAGTATTTGTCATGTTCACATCACATTGGAATCCAGGAATAAAGGAATCCAGGAATCCACTCCCTCTGTTAAGACCTAATCTGGACATGAGTTAAATCACTGGCTGTATCCTTGATTATCTACTTAAATTCAATACGCGTTCTTCCTCCCTCATCATGGTGGCATCTCATGGTATCTCTTTCTATCTCTATCTTTCTATCTCGCTATCTCTTTCTCTCTCTCTCTCTCTCTCTCTCACTGTCACTTTGTTACCAATTTGCGAGCCGGTCCCTGTCCTTCTCAATCCCTGACTGTCTGCTGTCTGCTTCATCTTCCTCTTTATCTCTCTGTATATCTCTCTTCCTCTCTGCTGCTGCCTCCCCAGATGTCTGGAGCTTCGTCCCAATAACCTCACGGCTCTGATGGCACTGGCCGTCAGCCTGACCAACGCCGGTCTGCAGCAGGATGCCTGTGAGGCTCTGCACCGCTGGATCCGACACAACCCCAAATACAGGCACCTGCTCCAGAACCGCAGCCCGCTGGATGGCTCCCCGCTGCCCCAGCGCCGGAGCTCCCCCATCTCCCCTCTGGTCTGGTATGCAAACGACCTCCACAGCTGAATGACAGATCATGGCCCATGGAGTAGCTGCGGCTTGAGGGCAATGTTATGGGGCTTAGTGTAATAAAGCAATATAGTACGAGTGGGAGTGGGGTAGGTAAGGGATATTCCCACGGGTGTTGTTCGGCCGTAGCCACCGAGGCCGGACGCACCAACGTATGGAACGCCTCTCGTCTAATCAGAAACAGCTAAATAACGCGATAGAACCCAATTGTTTTATAATGGTTGTTAATGGTTGGCAAACTATTTGGGAAAGAAATAGAAAACACATTTTACATTCTGGTGCAAACAAAGAAAATGGGTCAGGGGGCTTGCCAAGCAAATGTGCCTGGATTCGTTTTTGGAACTGATTACATTGACCCAAGCATTTACTTTGCAAGCATTTCAGTCCAGCCTTGTCATTTAACTGTCTTTTTCAGCACCCCTCTGTGCTGAGTGTTTCTCTGCAAATACACAGAACCAACAATCCATCCTCTGCTGTCATGGCCAGTATTTCAGTACTATGGCATGATGCAATCAACATTCAAGAGATTTATTTGCACATTCATGACTGTACAAGTACAACAGCAGTAAAATGGGATTGCAACAACTGATACCACACTGTACAAATAAAGGATGTCAATAAGTATAACAATAGTACAGAAGATATAGAGAATTTAAAAGATACAAATGCTATGTAAACAGTCCAAGAGCTACAAGAATAAAGTTCAGTTGTTTTATCAACAACTCTGACAGCTCTTGTCAGATCTCAGCATAGCCTTTCATCTCATATCCCACACATGCTACATTGGTCCTTTTAGGAGTGATTATTTGTCTGGTCCCCACGGAAACAGCCAGTGAAAGGTTTCTTTATCTTGAACGTTTTTTTCTTCTTTTTTTTAAAGATAGACCCCATGTCTGTCTGTCTGTGTGTCTGTCTGTCCGTATGCCCACTGCATGCAGCTCCCAGCTGATGGAGGTGAAGGAGCTATTCCAGGAGGCCATGCAGCAGAACACAGAGGAGGTGGACCCGGACCTCCAGACAGGCCTCGGCGTGCTCTTCAACCTCAGCTCAGAGTTCGACAAGGCCGTGGACGCATTCAACTCGGCCTTGTCCGTGCGGCCGGAGGTAAGCCAGTCACACGAGGGCTGCGGGTTGATGCATGAATGAATGCCTCTGGTCACTTATCACACAGGTAAAGGTCACCCGTATGTTGATGCTACTGACCGTGGCCAGAGGGCAGGCAATAATGGATTCGGAACATATGGTGAAATAAAGAGGAGCGATAAAATGCACACACAGAGATGTACAAACACCCAACACCCCCCCCCCCTCTCTGTCCCACATACAGACATATGCAGTCAGCATGCTAACTGAAGGGCAAGTGCTGTCTATCATCTCAATCACTTTCCATTGGCATTGAGAGCAGCCAAAACATGTCTGCTGAATCTGCACTATGTCTCTGAAACAGCAGCTTACAGAGTGTAGACCTCCACTGTGTATGTTCTTGAATTATCATTGTAGTCAAGTTTTCAGATTCTGCTCTTAAAGACTCAATTGTCGAAAGGTTTTTTTCATTTAAGCCATTTCAGTCAGGGTTTGGATGTAAAATAACAGGATACGTGACGTGACACTTGATAATACATCAGTATTATATTCTGCATGAGTCATGGTGCTGACAATGAATATCATGGTGAAAGATGTAGCTGTATGATCTGTTTGCAGCCACACATTCTTTCTTCCGTTTTTTCAACTAACTTCACTTAAAACTTAAATTAAACACCCTAATGAATGTGTCTCATTTGAACTGTGCCATATCCATAGGGTTGTCATGCATTTAACCAACACTAGAATTACTTTTAAGCCTGGTGCCTGCTGTGCTTTCTCAGGACTACCTACTGTGGAACCGGCTGGGGGCCACGCTGGCTAACGGGGACCGCAGCGAGGAGGCGGTGGAGGCCTATACCCGGGCCCTGGAGCTGCAGCCTGGCTTCATCAGATCTCGCTACAACTTGGGCATCAGTTGTATCAACCTGGGTGCACACAGGTAAGCTGCATGCAAATCCTACTCCTGTAGACCTCTCCAGGTTAAATGATGGTGATAGTCTACAAAACCAGTAGCGATGAGCCCAATAACAACTAAAGATATTCAGTTCATGCTCTGTCTTGTTTTTAATTTGAAATGGGTCAAAGAGCATACATTGTAAATGTTAATTGACAGAGGGGCTGACTTATGCCTGTTGGAGTGCATAGTCATTTCAAAGAGAGCAGGAAGATGTCATCCAACACCCCTAGACACTCATGCAATTAATTGCTATGTGAATGTGGGAGATCTTTCATATATGTTGTGCATTTTTGACACAGTAACAGTGCCCCCAATCAACACATGCTATAGCAGAAGCAATCCGTTGTTATAAATAACGGTGTGTGGTCGCAGTGCTTCTTGTGCTTTGTGAACCCTCTTGAGAGTAGCTGACAATGATCTACTCTAATGGCCTTTCAGGGAGGCAGTGAGCAACTTCCTGACTGCTCTGCACCAGCAGAGGAAGAGCAAGAGTCACCAAGTCATGTCCAGCAACATCTGGGCTGCCCTGCGCATCGCCCTGTCTCTCATGGAGCTGCCAGAGCTCTTCCACGCGGCCAATATGGGGGACCTGGACCTTCTCATGAGGGCCTTCAACGTGGACATGTGATCTCAACGATGTCCAGAAAATAGTGTGGGGCTCCAGCCAGGACCCCATTATGGACTCTGTTTCTCACCATGCACTTTGACCTGGCCACGAAAGAGGGGGCCACATGCGGCGTGTCCCCGGGGAGCTTTGACATTTGCACTGTATGGTGATTGACACAGATGAGCACAAGACAGGGGGAATGAAAGGCGAGAGCAGCCCACCGCAGAGGGAAAGCACAATGATATTGTAGGATACGACTGTTTTCTTAGGGTCAATTCACTAGATGACTATAAATAATCCATAACACAGCAGTTGCAGATTAGTGTCTGTGGCAATCCGTAGCTCCTTGACAACACAGACCTCACATTCCAGTCAAGAGTTAGGCCCCACTGGAGCATCTGCATGGCAGGCCTGTGGTTAAATACAGGAGCTGAAATTCAGTTCTCAGAATTCACAAAGCTGTAGCATGGAGTCGCTTGAAGTACCACTCTGATGCTCTCACTGGAGAGCAATTCATATATAAATCAAAAAAGCCTATCCTATTCAACTTTTACTCAGACTATGTAGAACCTTCAATGATTCTTTTGTTTGCCTCCATTGAAGGACCCTTAATAGTACTGCTTGGAAGTCACTCATGATTATGAGTGTATATGAGGAATGGTACAGGATAAGGCACCTGACAAGTTTAGTTCAATGTTCTGCATGAGTGATTGCCATGTTTTGAGATGATGCATGATTTGTTACTCCCCATAAATCCTATGCAAATATCCTATTTTTTTTGTCTTTAGCTAAATGGACCAAAAAGCACTTTTTTTTTTTTTTTAAAGGTAAACCATCTTGAGACATTGCTTGGATGTTATTATGCTGATAAATGACTATGCACTGGACAGTGATAGAAGTGCTGGAACTGAATCTAGACTAATGGGCAGAAAACACAAATATTTCACCAGAAAATGAAAAATATTTCAGATGATACACCCTTTGTCTTTTATGAGTAAGTTTGTTCTACATATTATGTTTCCAAAACTCTGCCTATGTTCTGTAACATCAGAGTAATCTCATCAACAAAAATGTTTGTTGACTTTGCATGTAAAAGAAACAAAACTACATTTATTTTATTGATTACTGCAGTGTATAGATTTATGCTGCACTTTTTTGTTATCTTAAGTTTTTTCATTTCAAATGCACAAAAGGCTAAAGATTGTATATTGAAACATAGAGAACTATTTTATATCTGTTATGGTCAAATATCAGACTCCATGTGTAGTTGAGGGCATTAGGTTAATTTGATTGGAGGTTACCTACAGATACCGTATCACATTGAAGGTACCCAATACAGGTCCACTAAGACTTACTATAGGAGTGCAGCCATCTACACATGTAAATATTATCATGTGTGAGTTTGGGTGTGTGTGCATATGTGTGTGTGTGTGTATGCGTGCGTGTATTCAGGTTGGCTTACCCGCTTGTTTCCCCGATGTAGCTTTTAAAAAATTCAAGAATATAGCTGATGTTTTAAAAGTTAAAAATATGAAATCACACAAAAATCTGTTTGTTTACATCAGATTTATTGGGTACCTTTCATCTTAAATGATTTAGTCCATCTGCAATGAGTCATGCAATTCTAGTATCAGGATACCTATATCAAATTTTACAATAAAATGTATGCATGTACAGTATACCAATTATTTTATTTCTCAAATATCACTTTCCTATATACGTATAAATAAACAACTATAAATATCTGTATGAAAAAATGCGTATTAAACTATTGCTTATTAAACTACTACAACATTTTAAAATAAAGCGTATTGGTATTTAAATACACTGTGTCTGCTGTTTCCTTGTTATCATAACCAAGGGGATGGGGCAGCACACTGGTGCCCTCTACTGATTAATTATTGTATTGTATGTGTAAGCCACATCTGGAGTGTAGATGGAAGCTTGAAATATTTCACCATTTGTTACACACATTTGAGTGGTCTTCAGATATTCAGGTATAGTAAGGAAGATTTAGGAATGAATTATACTTTTATTTCATCATTTGGTGTTTACACTAATAGTAATATTATCTCTGGTAGGTTTTATTATGTGGATTTTATTGAAATGGTTCATAGTAATGCTATATTAACCAACTTAAAGTTGTATCTTATCTTATCTTATCTTATATGACAATTATGAGAACTATATTACTTACCATACTGCACATATAAGCAGATGAGCATACCTTAGATATATCGTTGTTGAATACTGTTTTTGCAGTCTTATTACACAACACTAGATGGAGCCCAAGTAACCATACATGTTAGATGATAATAAAATAATGAAAAGTGCAACAAAGAGTATGAAACCTAAATAATGTAGCCTTCAGTGTCATCCTCGGATAACTTGAAAAGGCATACTGTTTCTTCAAACCCTAGGAGTATGGCATATTCTGGGTTGAGCTCTTTAACTGATACCCTATCCTGGAAGAGAGAAGGATGAAATTAGCTTTATGGATTTCTGTATTGTTTAAGGGACACAGGGAAGATGAAGCCCTCACTTGGGGACAGTGTTGTATTTCAAAATCCATCTGCCAGCCTCTAAATATACTTCTTATCGCTAATGAGGTTTCCTGTAGCTCTGTCTTATTTTACATATTTAGAAATCATGAAAAACTTGTAAAAGGTCTTCATATTTTTTGTCCATATAAATGACATAACATTTTTTCCACACATCGCATTTCAAATAAATGTAGGCTTCATTACAACTTTAAAAGGTTTCAGCGCACCTATGCATAGACTATGCACCATTAGGGCCACGTATAGTCTAGGAGTCAATTTGGATTAAATGGCAAATTGGATCATCTCCATTCACAAAACGTATCTTTTAAGATACAAAAAAATAAAGCAATTTACATTCTGGTGCTTCTCTAATGTACTTGCGGCATACATAACTAAAGAAAAAAAAGGCAAGAATAGATTAGCAGGATAAAGACATGCTCAGCATTCTTCCAAAATGTGTCCTGCTCATCATGGAGTAGAGTAGATACAACATATGACCACTGCTCCTTTAAGACCTCACATCCTCTCCCCTACTACTGTCAAACCCCCACCCCCAGCACACACACGCACACACACACACACACACACACACACACACACACACACACACACACACACACACACACACACACACACACACACACACACACACACACACACACACCACCAGCCCCACCTATGCACACCAAGCCCTGATGTAGATCATATTGACTTCTTCCTGTCTGACTCCTCACCACACTGTCCCATTCAGGACCCCCACCGTCCACTTTACCGCCTTTCAACCAGAAACACAAAGGGACGTAGGTTGCTCCACACAGTGCAAAATCATTGTAAGGTAAGCCTTGTGTTCACTGTTACTTTTGAAAGAGTGCAATTGGCTTTTACATTACAATGCCATCTTTGAATTATGCATAGGCACAGTGTTACAGTGTTGGTGTTCTGGCTATAAATACAAACTGTGTAAGCATATTGGTTTGATTGCCAAAGCAATTTAATGTGCATGTCAATGACAGTCCCTTGGTTTGTACATTTAGAGGAGTTAGCCTCAGTTCATTCAGTGAAATATGATCTTCAAGTTCATCGTAAATATGAAATTAAATATACAACATTAAAGTTACAACATGATTTTGAAAGGTGGTGAACTTGTCCAGGTAGCCTGATAATGATGTACATAGGATAGGTAGGTAGGCAAGCAAACATCAGTCCAAAATTTCTCTTTGAAGTGAGTGGTGTCACTTTTATTTCAGGTGCAGGTCATTTGGATTAACACTTACAATGGTACCCTGGCCTGCAAAATCAAAAATCGCCCTGTCCACTTTGCACATAAAATTTGCACAGAAGACAGTTCCGTCAAGTAGGCTATTGATATGGCTGTTTGGAACACGGCATTGGTTAATTGAAATAAAACACGATATTAATCACTTGCAAATGACCCATTTAAAAGCGATGTGTATTTTCCGTCACAGGACTATTAGTGCAATGTCATATTTACATTTAGATTAGTAATAGGTTATAATATAATGCATTTAAAGTGTCACTTGCGCTTTCTCTTCGACTCAAACAACATAAATATAACACACTAGACTGCTGGTTGGAGCTGCAGTATTCGTACTCACTTGAGGAGGAAGCTGGCAGACAATACCATGTTGATGTATGGGTTACCCGTAACCACTTGCTAAACAACTTTTCCTCATTTGCAAGATTGTGTTTGCAGTTTTTGTTATGTGGTCAAATTGTGTGGAGAATACATATTTTTCCAAAATTAAAATGCTTTCCTCATGTTTCTGTAAACTGGTTAAGGCATGTATGTATCACCACTCCCCTACTTTCGACTGTTACCATGTTCCCAACACTAGTATGGGTGTGGTAATCGCCGGGTGAATTGACTAAAATTTCGTAAGTTTGACGCGGTTGGGTCCTAATTTTCCAGCAATATCGGATATAGGACACACTTTGCGTTTCAGAATCTCCTTCACTAAGGAAATATGAATGGTGTCTAAAGGTGGATTCATCTTCAACGTTACTTTAAATTGCCTTTCTCAGCACGTAAGTTTGCTGGCGTTGTTCATGACACCACAAGTAGCTAGCTTGCTATCGGTAGGTAGCTAAGTAGCTGCTGTAACAGGAGACAGATGGCTAGCAAGCCAAATTAGCTATACAATGGCTAACTAACTCGATGGATAACCACACTAGATCAGTGTGATATGACTGTGATACTGATATAGTGAATTATGTGACATTTGACTAAGACTTATATTCAACAAGTTACGGTTAGTTTTCACGTAGCCAGGCCTGTTAGCTTAGGTGTATCCTTTCGCTCAACTTGGCGTTCAGTCAGTGCAACCTGTGGGATAACGTAGTTACGTTTGTTCTCTCTAATGTATCTAACTGTTACCCATGGTTAAACTTGTGGAGGTTCATTATCAGGGTAGTTAACAGGTTAGCTACGTATATGTAACATATGCCGCCAGTAACACTGTGATCTAAACGGCATAACCCTTCTATATGAAATACCTTGATCCATCCAGCTAGTTAGCGAACGCTAGCTAATTAGCCATGGTGTGAATGTTTTCACTAAAATCAGCTGGGTTGTTAACTCGGTAACTGGTCTCGACAGGTCACGATCCTTTCCTTTTAATTATCCACCAGTTGATTTACATTATGCAGTAGGTGGTTGTATGGTTTACTAACAACGTCAACGGGAGTCTTTTTGGCATTCCACACAATCAGATTTTAGCTAGCTCGCTATTTAGATAGAAAACTGAAACACAGCAGTTCTGGACACTTGTTAATGTTGAATTCAAATGCCAAAACCTCTGCTGGTAGTTTTCCTGGTCCTGTCACTCGGAACCTTACTCCGTCCAGGAATTATGCTAGATTTTTTTTTACCTGTGTCACCCATGGCTAAATTTTCCCACTCTGTGTCTCACACCCTTAGTTTATTTGTACATATGTTAAGCGTTATTCTTGCTTAGTTAATTTGTTAGACCACTTTTTTTTTATCTCGGAGCAAACAGTTTCAGTTTCATATTAATATATCAGGTCTGTAAAATGGCAAACTACGGTATTGTATGTTGCTGTTGTTTGGTTTTGTCAAGTGGTTACCATTGATTGAATTGATCATCAGAGCATTGTGAATGGAATGACATTACCAGGGCATGCGTTCTTAAATCTAAGTGCACACTCGTGTTTAATTGATAGACTAAAATTGAGTTGAATCAGCGTTACCTTTCATCTGGATTACTGTTCATAAGTCTTGTGAACAACTAGCTTCCTGTTTTGCCGTATTCTTGCAAGCAAAAAATGATTTCTTGATGAAGTTAACAGAGAAAGAAGAGAGCATGACCTTTCATATAGGCCTATAAGGTCACACCCTTCTGCATTTCCTGTAGTTGACACTTCTCCACTGTTTTTAAAGGGTATCTCCAGTATTGCATCACCAGTCCAGTGGAAAGTAAGGCCAAGCAATGTAAGCAATGGGCAGAGTGAAATAGATGTGGCACTGCTAACACATTTCGCTCAGTAGTTATTAGTCATGAGTGATTCATAGCAATGTCATTGTCTTCGTTGGGTTCAGATCGCTTTTTTGTTGCTGTCCAGCCACTGGAAATGCTGGTGAGAAGAGAACCCACTGATACCGATACATGGGCAGCTACCCTGATGATGCGAGTGGCAGAATACTGGCACACTCCACATCTGGAAGTGATGCAGGCTATTCTACGCCCATCTAGTAATGCTGCAACAAAGTGCACCGGCCTTGTGTTTTAGGAAGTGGCACCAGACCATGGTTAAATCTGTTGGTGTGAGACATGCAGCTCTTAACCCGTCAAATCAAGAAGAGGTGTTGTGTGTGCATTTCATCTCTTATTGTTTTATTGCTGGGTTCTGAGTGGATCATATACACAGCTGTCTTACCCACTGTCAGCACAAGCCGTTTGTTCAAGCTGGTGTCTGTGAAGTGTGCTTGGTCAGAGTTGTTAATGTTGTAAAGCAGGCATAGGCAGACATTTTGGGCTAGATAAAGTCTGAAACTCACTCACTTATGCAGCTGCCAATGCAAAGACTTTGTACTGCAAGTCGGCGGTGAAAGTGTGTCTGATGGAGCATGACGTGTGTGTCTGTGTGTGTGTGTTTGTGTGCTAGGTGTCGGCAGCAGCATCGGGCTGTGGAGTGAAGACCCCAGCAGAGGACCATGAGCGAGCTGGAGCAGTTGCGCCAAGAGGCGGAGCAGCTGCGCAATCAGATCAGAGTAAGTGGGGGCTTGACGGATGACGGCACAGAGGGCCTAAGAGGTCCACCGTAAGGGTCAAATGTCCAGTGGAAGGAACCAAGCAGAGACACATTCCTGGAGAGCAGTCTTCAGTGTAGGGGTGTGTAATTGAACACAGGCTTATTGGCTGAGAAACACTCACAGGTGTCAGGCTCAGAGCAAAATTTGCCCATTCTTGCATTCCTCCATTCCTTCCTCATACCTTTTAATGTTTTCCCTCTTTGGAAATATTGTTGACATTTCACAGAGTAGAGCAGCTTCTTACCCGATCACAGTTATGGCCCCTCAGTTTGTATGATTCATTTCACGTTTCAAACTTGTGTTTGTCAGGTTTAGCTCCTACTTCGAAAACAGCAGATGGTTCTAGAAATGTAGAAATGAAAATAGTTTGTTAAAGGTTCCCCCATGATGTGCAAGCAGACTCTGTAGTGGTATTTGGGCAAAAGTGTGTGCAGGAGTTTTGTCCAGAGTGATTGTTAGGCTCAGAAGGTAAGAGATTTCTCCAGCACTTTTAAGTCAACGATCTAGAGCAGGGGTCTTCAACGTTTTTCAGGCCAGGGACCCCCAAACTGATGGCGAGATGAGCAGGGACCCCCTACTATATAAATTGCATAAAATATTGTTTATAATATACTAGGCCTAGTGCCAAAAAAACATAGCTACCCTGTTATTGTGTCGATGGCACACATCCTCCCACATTAGTGAGATGTATCTTCTTTTCAATTACTCCTGACTGACACGATCCAACGGATGACGGAGGAGGAGTCTGGCGCATGGAGTTGTGTTGACAACATAGATGTTATAGTGAGATTGACAGGTCAACAAACCAATCACACCGCTAGCAAGTTGTTAAGATTGTAGGTAGTAGCATGCTAACATTAGCTAGGAGGCTCACACACCTCGCAAATCCTCACTTATTTTTCAGTTACAATTAACGTTTTTTGACCTTTTACAGTGTCTATTTCTCTTTATTATTATTTTTTTTAAATCTAAGCAAAAAAATGTCAAACTAACAATTTATAGGTACAAACAAGACCAGCTATGGAGTTTGGTCCGCCATCTTTTATTTTTTACCTTCGCGCTCTTTAGACTTGAGCAGAAACGCGATCTGATTGGCTAGTGCCTGTGCATGAAAGGTGCTGTGAGTGAACCGGTGCCCAGCTTGAAAGAGCTCCTGTGGGTAGCTGTGGGTGTCGATTGGACTGAAAGATAACGTCTTCTCGATCAATTTATACGTTCGCTACAATATGTTGGATTTATGTTAATGTAAATTTAAAGGGAATAAATACAATTCTGATTTGGAAGACATTTAAATTTGTGGGAAAAAAAATTGGTTGATTTTTTTATTTATTTATTTTTTTTAGAAATATTAAAAAAAATGATCTTATCAACCAAAGATTTCGCGACCCCCCTGCAGTACCTCCGCGGACCCCCTGGGGGTCGCGGACCCCCTGTTGAAGACCCCTGATCTAGAGTATAAAATGGTACATTTCTTGAACCAGGAGTTGTGATTAATGAATGCTAACACCAGAAATGTTGCATAATAACTAAGTCTGCATTTTGGATGGACATTTACTTTCTGAACTTCAACAATTTACACCCCCAAGTTAACCAACAGGGTTATCACTTTAAGTAGATATCAAGGACCCCGTGGTGATAAGTAATGTCCCACATGCAAAATTAGGGTACTAAAGGAAATGTGTTGTTAGATAATTACTATATAATAAAACCATTGTATGTCAGTGATTTGAATATGTGACCAGGCATTTCAATTGGCTGTTGCTGACTCTCTGAAGGAAGAACCAGGCCCAGTAATAGCTGGCAGTAGCCCACTGTATGTTTCGCATTTACATCACTTTCCCCATTAAGCCCGCAGATGAATCCATAAGGAGGGTCAGTGTTGGGCTAGTACATGGGGTCTTTGTGAATGGAGTGAAAGCTGCGGTTAGATAAAAAAGCATGACTGGGAAACCGGCTTTCCAGAAGCCTGAGTGACGGCAGGCCACATTTTTACTCTCTTTCCTCACTCTTTCCAGGATGCCAGGAAAGCCTGTAGTGACTCCAGTCTGTCGCAGGTAACAGCCCACTCAGTCTTTCTGCTCTATATCTATCCCTCTCTCTTTCTCACACACACACACACACCTACACACACCTACACACAAACAGACCGACACTCACCCCCACCCAAAGACCAGTTTAAGAGAAGCCTTCACAGAAAGAGGGGAGATTCTCTGTCTCTTCTCCACTGCCCTGCTTTCAGCAGCTTGCACAGAACAGGCATGCAAAGCTGCTGCTAACCTACATGCGGAACATGCTCTTAAGTGCTCTGAAATATTAAACACCATCCAGCATGCCAAGGTTTCCCATCAAAATTTAAACATCATTCACCCTTGTAGGTTGGTGTCTGTTTTTTAAATCCATCATTTTTGAGAAGGGTTTTCTGTTTTGTATCCCTGTATCCGTGTCGCTGTCTACTTCAGGCAAATAACTGGTTGACTTGCCGACATCACTCTTAGAGCTTAAGTGATAAAAGTCGTAAGTGTAGTGTCTGCACTGGTAGACACCGTTTGTTCTGATAAAAAGGAATGTCCAGCCTGTTCTGTGAAAAGAGGGGCTGAGTGAGATCCGTTAGGTAAGTTGAGTTGTGAGTGACGTTGCTGTTCCCTCTTGCGTTCCTGTGTCAGATCACGGCCGGTCTGGATTCGGTGGGACGGATCCAGATGAGGACCCGGCGGACCCTCCGCGGCCACCTTGCCAAAATCTACGCAATGCACTGGTGCACTGATTCCAGGTCAGCACTCTGCTGGAGAGAATGGAGGGATGTTGGGGGGGTGTGTGTGTGTGTGGGGCCCGGCCCGGCCAGCGCCGTCAGCTCACTCACTCAATTATACATGAAACGGCTCTCGACTCAGGGGGTATCCTGAGATCATTCTCTCTCCCGTGGCCGTGCCCCCCCCCCCCCATAGTTGCTTCCCCCCTCCTCTCCATGGTTGTTAGCTTCTTCCCCCCTCATTCACACACACACACACACACACACATACAGAAACTCAAGCACACACTCAAGTACACCCAAAGCACATACACACATTCATTTTAACCCCCGCCCCCTCCCTTTCATGCCCCCTGCATCTGTTTTCAAGCGGAAGGGTAGAGAGCTGTGTGCCAATTGCCTCTCCACTGTGAGAAGGTTGTTGGGTCTCTCTCACGCATCACCGTGTGTATCACTTGTATCTGAAGAATGCTGTCCTTGACTGCTTCTGTGTGTGTATGTCCCTTGCAACATTCAGACTCCTTGTCAGTGCTTCCCAAGATGGCAAACTGATCATTTGGGACAGCTACACCACCAACAAGGTAAGGCCATTGCGGTTGGTGAAAACACTAGGACCTGATAACACAGCTCAGTGTGTTCAGTGTTTCCCAGTTATGTTGCTTGTGACCATACTGCTTGTCAAAAGGAAAAACAGAACTTGATTTCAAATCTCCAAAAGACCTTTAAGGCCTTGTTCTGCCTCAATCAGGGGTTGCCCACCTCTGTGCGTGTCATCAGTGTAAGCCGATGGTAATGATGGTTGCTGTGTGTGCCAGATGCATGCCATTCCCCTGCGCTCTTCCTGGGTGATGACCTGCGCCTACGCGCCCTCCGGCAACTACGTGGCCTGCGGAGGCCTGGACAACATCTGCTCCATCTACAGCCTGAAGACTCGCGAAGGCAACGTGCGCGTCACCCGAGAGCTGCCCGGCCACACAGGTTAGCCAGGCATTCTGGAGCAGCCATAGGGTTGAAGTCCCTTTGAGGGCACCGCTCCACATTTAATTGGTATCGGGCGTAGGGTATAGTGCAATGCTAACAGTACTCATGTAGGTCAAATTATCCATGCTCAGGCAAAGCCAAGGTCACAGGTTCAGGTCCAAGGGCGCCCTTTCAAATGCCGCAGAAATATGACCTCACTACAGCGGCAGTCTCCATGTAGAGAGACGAACCAGCTCTCTCCTGCCAAATGCTTTCACAAATTGGTTAATTGCGAGAGGATCTCATGGATTCTTCCTGTACTGATGTTGTTGGGCTCAGTGAATGTCAAGGCAAATATGTAGCTCTGTGAGTCTGAGTGTAGTCATGTTGTGCTGTTGGGAGCTGATTTTAGTCAGTCATTGACAAGTCAATGCCTTGTCTCACTGAATAGTTCTGCTCTAAACTTGATCGTGTGTAATATTGTAGTACGAAGTATGTAGTAATGCAGAAAATGAAAGCGTTGATCAATGTGTATTAGTCGTTATGCACTGATCTCTTATACTGTGATACTGTAGTTAGATACTGCTTAGATGAAGCAAACAACTGGTGGACCATACACATACACCTCACCCCCGTGTGTGTGTGTGTCTGTGTGTCTGTGTGTGTGCCTGTGTGTGTGTGTCTGTGTATGTGCGCAGGTTACCTGTCCTGTTGTCGCTTCCTGGATGACAGCCAGATCCTCACCAGTTCAGGAGACACCACATGGTGAGTTCAGAGCTGAGAGCCGGCAGATCTGACATTTAACATTCACAGCGTAACCTTTCACTGTGCCACTGCTTGCCACACGGCAAATACATCTGTGGTGCGCACACTTCACACACTACCTTTCACAAATGTACTACAGGAGGCCAAATTGGGGCATTTTATCATTTTATGATGATGTGATGGTTTATTCTAGTGCTGCTCTTCTGTTGACTATCAGACTTCTAATTAAATATTGAAATGCTCCCTTGGCAGAGTGCCTGATGGTTTAAAGACATTTTAGAGTTCTTGTTCTTTCAGTTTTCATGGTCCTAATTGGTATTCTCAAGACTAGCACACGCACACACTAACATGCACGCACACACACACACACACACACACACACACACACACACACACACACTCGTACACACAGGGCGGTGGCTGGGATAAATATTTTATTGGGACTGAAAAGCAGCTGACTGGTGTGTGTGTGTGTGGGCGCGTGCGTGCGTCATTGCCTCTGATTCTCTGAATACCGCTCCCTTGCAGTGCATTATGGGACATAGAGACGGGCCAGCAGGCCACCAGCTTCACAGGCCACAGCGGCGATGTCATGAGCCTGTCCCTCAGCCCGGACTCGCGCATCTTCGTGTCAGGGGCCTGCGACGCCTCTGCCAAACTGTGGGACATCCGTGACGGCATGTGCAGGCAGTCATTCATCGGACACGTGTCCGACATCAACGCCGTCTGTGTGAGTGGCAGAGTCTCTTTCTGGCGTGTGTTTGGTGCGTGCGCGTCTGTGTATGGGTGTCTGTGGGTGATTGCAAGTGCGTGTAAGAGGTTGCAGACGCAATGTGCAGGCACACCATCTGCATCAGAGCCAGACTCTTTCTCTGTGTGTGTGTGTGTGTGTGTGTGTGTGGGGGGGGGGGGGGGGGGGTGTATTGGCATATTGGCTTGTGTGGGTGGATTTTGGATTTATAACACAACAGTGAGCCTTTGGGGAAAACCTGTGACAGTCTAGTATAGTTGATATTCTGCTTATGGCAACAATGACCACTATATGTGCAGTTTTGAGCTTTGTTCAAGAATGTTTTAGAAGTGCATGTTTGTGTGTCAAATGATGTTGAAATGCCTGCTAACATAAGTTAGTTCCTGCCTCAGGAAAACCTGTCCCTAGTGAATATATCGTGTATCGGTAGTGCTCTGCCATAGATACATTAGGTTATCTTTGCATCTGGTCTTCTCTGATTGGTCCATCTCATTGTGAACCCCCATAACACACCTTTCCCCTCTGCAGTTCTTCCCCAACGGGAACGCCTTCACCACGGGCTCGGACGACGCCACCTGCAGGCTGTTTGACCTGCGTGCCGACCAAGAGCTGATGATGTACTCCCATGACAACATCATCTGCGGCATCACCTCCGTGGCCTTCTCCAAGAGCGGCCGCCTGCTGCTGGCTGGATATGACGACTTCAACTGCAACGTGTGGGACACACTGAAGGGGGAGCGTTCAGGTGGGTAACACCTCGCTGGGCTGGGGGCCACGCTGACCTCCGGTCCGAGGTTTAGAATTAGAATCATACTTAGCTGTTTCTTTACACTCTGTAACGAGAGTGTGCCTTCTTTCAATCCTGTAGAAATGTATAGACACACTCGCATCGCACACACAGCCGTAAGCGCACAACACACACTGTTGTTGGTTCTTGCAGTGACTATGTAAGGAAATGGTGGCCACTTGTGTGTGTTTGATGAAGATGTCTAACAGTTCGCCAGGACTCCAACATTGTGACGTAGCAGAGAAGTACTTCTCAGCAATTTGCACGCCCTGCTATATACACATCCCGTTTGCCTACTGAGTAAAATAGGTCAGAGATGGTTTGGTTGTTAGGGGTTCTTTCCTTTCTAATACCTGGTGGGGTGTTCCCTTTTTTCCAGGTGTCCTGGCTGGTCATGACAACAGGGTCAGCTGTTTAGGAGTGACAGACGACGGCATGGCCGTGGCCACGGGATCATGGGATAGCTTCCTGCGGATATGGAACTGATCTGCAGGGGGCGGGCCCATGGGAGCAGAAGAGCAGGTCGGTCCGGTCCAAAACGTGACCATAGCACACAAGCCGCCGCCCCAGGGGAGCCAGCCTGCCCCCTCCCCTTCCCACCCCATCCGAAACCCCTAAAACCCCAAACCACATCCATACACCCCCCCCCTTCCAGCCCCATCCCAACCTCTTCCTCCAGGTGACCTGGTCCTCTACCGTCCCTGTGCCTACCCTCCCTCACCCCCCCCCCCCCCCCCCTTGCCCCACCCAAAACACTCTCCACTCTCACTAGAACCAGGCTTTCCACACATCCTAACTGTCTGTCAAAAAGAGACTAGAAGTTCTCCTCCAGAGGGACCTCTGAGAGCTCGTCTCCACCAGAGGGTCTCCTCCACAAACCACCGCGGAAGCCGAGAGGATACGATCCATATTGTACATATACTTTGGCATTACGTGTGCTCGTGTGCAGAACATATGCACCTGATGTGTATGAATGCTTTCTGTGTGTGAAGTCTTCATAGTACATCCTTGTTTGTCGCCCTGCTTGGTCCCCCCTCCCCCCCTCCCCCCTCGCCATTCTTTTTTTTTCTTTTGTTTTTCCTCAATTCTGTCTAACATGTTTACGCATATTTGCATTCACACGTGAGCCGATGCCATTCCGAGTGCTCAGGGGGAGTCTGTCTGGGATGGAGCATGGCTGCCCTGGCACTCGTTTCGACCTTTGACCTGCACCTGCACCTGCGTAAGGTTCCTCACTAGTCTCTAGACCTGATCTCATCGATGTTTTCACCACACTTTCACATTCAATCCTGCGGTTCACCTAGTTGGATGTACTGAGGAATGACTGAATGAATGAGGTGAGCGAGTGAGTGACTGAAGGAATGAATGAATGAATGAAATTAAATGAGCAGCCGCATCCATTAGTTGCACTGTTTTAGAATATGCACTGTGCTGCTTCTTACCCATAACAATGCCCGTAAATCCCAATGAGCTGTGGTGCTAGTATTGAGAATGAATTTGACCGTTGGTTATCGTTTACCTCACCCACGCTACGCATCTCCACTCTCATCTGAAGCCTTGAGCATGTTAGCCTAGCCACACATCAGCCCAGCACACACTACTCGCAGCCTTGTCCCTTTTGTCGTGTG
Source organism: Sprattus sprattus (assembly GCF_963457725.1). Classification (NCBI taxonomy): domain Eukaryota; kingdom Metazoa; phylum Chordata; class Actinopteri; order Clupeiformes; family Clupeidae; genus Sprattus; species Sprattus sprattus. Next base: position 10,705,905 of record NC_137923.1, read on the forward strand.
AAGTGCTCTTTAATGCTGGTACTGATCGCAATCTCTGTTGTGGACACTCAGACTGCAGTCTTAACAAGAGGCCTTTCGACTCACACTCTTTCACCACTGTGTGATCACCTTAATCTTGAGTTTGAGCTCCCTCTTTGGTGCCATTGTAAGCTTGGAGAGCATGGCCGTGCGCAGACACTCTCACTTATGGGAGCACACAGTAACCAGTGAACGAAAGATGTGCCCACGCCGCCTCATACTGAATTGATTTTGTATGCTCAAGACTCAGACCAATTTTAAAGGTTTTAAGTTGTATGAGGCGTGTCCTCAAACGAGAAGTGTATTCATGTGGGGATGGCAATCCAAAATCCAACAGCTGGCCTTACTGCCATAGCTCACGCTAATGTTGCTCAGATGTAATAGCCTGGTTTTTTTTTGTCTGTTTTTTTGGTTGCACGAGTCACGTCACAAATGAGCACAGAGCTCTGTTTGCTCCTAGCTCAATCTGAGTTTACACTGTGCTATTGCATACATTAGAACTCCGATGACTGACCACTGTCTCGCCAGTATTTCAGGGCTATTGGGCCAGCCTATAAGAAGAACAGAGAGCCAGGAGTAGCTTCCACTCTGCCCTTAAAACAGTCGACTTTTTCCTTCAAATATTTTAATCAGGAGTGTCTCACTGAGGCACTGCGACGTCAAAATGGCGGCACACTGTGAAGGATTTTAAAAAGGTAAACGCTGAATGGCCTGTTCTTGTGAAGCATATGCTTGCTGTGAGTAATAATCACAACAATACTGGGAATGTATTTTCTTTTCTACAAAACCCAAATTAATTTATGAATTGACCTGTAAAATACTAGATGGTGCCAGTGTGGCATTGTGTTAAAGTTAGAATGAAAGTATAGAAATAATTCAGTTGATCGTTGAGAGTTTACACAGTTGAAAAACAATTATATATATATATATATATATATATATATATATATATATATAACTAGTTTACGGTCAACAGCAATGGTCTGCACATAAAAGGCTTTTATAATTCTATGGATATTTGGACTGGCCATTAAAGTTACACCAATAAAATCAATGGCAGGCATGAATCTACAAGTGTAGGACTCTCAAAGGGTCATTTAGAAAAGAGTCAAAGCCTGTATAACATTAAATGGCTCACTTTTTAAGTGTCTTCATGTCACTCTTCGTGTTGAGTTGAGGCGCACATTGTCTCTATGTCCAGTCCCAATCTGTTTGTGTAAATCAAAATGATTGTGTGCTAGCGAACAGCCCCTAGAAATAGTATTCTGAGGAACAAACATGTACAAAGCAAGTGTTTCCCAGGAGAGAATGAACTGATTAATAGAGAGATGGAGAGAGTGTTGTGTGACTGTAAGTGAAGTTCTTTTTGGCGTGGTGATGTTTTTGGTGCCAAAGTGTTTCCAGGAGTCCATACTGGAGTGCTGAGACGATTGCATCATCTTTTGGAATTCTCATCAACCACATGATAAACAGGGCTGCCAGGAAGTGAACTGGCTGCTCTTGCAGAGAGGAGGGGAGGGGAGGGGGGGGGGGGGGGGGGGGTTGTGTGCAGCTGCCTTTTAACACCGAGACGTTTCTATATTGCCACATGAAAAAGCTTCCTGGGGACACACTCGTAGGGCATACATACATACACTGAGCATTCCAGATTTGCAGATGAGCGAGTGTGTCTGTCTTTGTGTGTATTGTAGCACAGTCATTGTCAGGAAATCATTTTTTTTTATTATTTTATGTGGTTTTACATTTGTTTTGCAATGCTTTCTGTGTGCATCTGTTGCTTTTGCAAAGTCTTCATAACACTGATGGGAGCGTCTCACTCTGAGGTGGGCCACCAGCCCCAGACTAGAATCACAGCTGTCGTTTACAAAAGAGACGTAGAGTTAAACTTAATGTGAAATTCAGAAGAAATCCAATAAATATGGACCAGTATTAACAGGTAAAGCGTAAGTGGTATATCAGTGAATGTGCCTGTAAAAGACATGACCACTTATTTTTTTTTGCATTAATTCTTTTCTCTCTTTTTTTTGTGTTTTCTTTTTTTTTTATCCTCTGTGACCTGTACAAGACAACTGCAGTATTTGTAATATTTTTCTCATTTAACAAAATACTCAGTTTTACTCTTACTTTTTTCTGAAATGTAAGCATCTGCCTAAAATTGCATTCCTACCACATTCTCAGTCTCTTGACAGGACTCACTGCCTTTTGACTCCAGTATAACTAAAACTCCTTGATGTTTGGTAATAATTATTTTCTAAACCCAGGGATTCATAATTTCCTGCAGTGTTTTTGTGTGAATGCTCACTTGCAATTTCTTTTTTATTTTCTTTTTTTTTTTAAACATTTTTTTTTTTTGAACACCAGATTGTTTTGTATCTGTACAGTTGTACTGTTGTACCCCAATGTGGCCATATGTTCTTGTAACCAATAAAAAAAAACTTAACATCAAATGTGGTGTGGAGTGATTTTAAATAGTATGACTACTATAATTTCTGCATCATATTGCTTCATCTTTTCAAATACATTTCTTTCAATTTACAATTTGCATTTCCACAGGGTTTTATCGTCACTTCTTGGATAGTATCAACACTGTCACATGTATCAAATAGTCTGTCTTTGTATCCCGTTGGCCTTGAGTAAGACAGTGCAGGTTCACATGGAAATTGGTGTCAGATGAGAACTGCATTGAGTCAGTAGCACCATTATGGCTTTTATCTTCTTCTCCACTGCATTTTTAAATATGTAGAATGAATTATTTACTTGACCCAAGCTTCTGGAAGTCTCCAGACCTCAGGGCGTGGCATGCAGATACTGTGAGGTGAAGATATCTAGCTGTCTCTCCAAATCAGTTGCTTTGTGCCTAAAACACAAAACGGCAAGAGTACAGTTGTTCAGTCTAACCGACCTTAAACAATTTTTAAAGAATGAAATGCTTGCGTTGTATTGGCACCACTTGGAAAAGGAAGCCTCTGTATGTGTATAAATAGTTTACGTGTCTAAACATTTGAGCAAATTCATTTGTCATATCTAAGATGTATGTTCAGCTTTTGTATGCCATCTGAGCATTGATTAGAACTTTACAATCTTTAAAAACAGATTAAAGGGATGTTGGCAATCAGCATGGCCACCACTGTAGTACCCCCACACCCCTCCCTTTATATGCTGTGACACAAAAACGAATTTATCAGGCAGGGATGCTGGTCATTGGACGTATGGACGTATAGTATACTGATTGGTTAATACAGTTTGAGCATTGACATTTACATGGGTCAACACAGAACACGGTAGTCCCATGCATTGTTTTTAGAGCATCTATTTTGATGATCACTATCGGAATGTAGACTCCACCCTGTGATGCGATTTCAGAATGAATGCCAGTCATCCTCTTATCCGCACGGCTCACAGCTATTCCAAGAGCACTTTAAAAACATATTAATTTGCTTTATGTGTGAAATATGCTACAGAGGACTCCTTGTGGAGGTGTGACAAAGCACCATGCATCAAAGCGTTTTGGTAGGATCTCTGAAGACTCCTTTTTAGTGAAGGCACAGTGACCTCTCTGACCTGAGGGTTTTGGAGTGCTTCTGCACCCCCTCTAGCCGCTGGATCCTGGAGTTTAGCCGCCAGATGTCTGCCTCCAGCTCACCCTCACTCTTGTCCACCTGCTGGCTGAGGCGGCTGAACGTGGCCACCATCTCCCTGGGGTGGGGGTGGGGGGTGGTGGGTGGGGGGGATGACAACAGAGGAGACACAGCCCATCAGACTACATGCTCAGGTCTTAAGTGCTTTCAAAATAAACAAACTATAGCTATGGTCCAACAGCATTTATGCACTTAATGTACAGTACTTCCATAGAAGTGGCTGATGTCACTTTGGACAAAATGGCTGTTTGGCTGCTTTGTTTATGGCTGTATGCAAGCTTATGGGAGCTGTGAATCAGTAACTGCCTCATTAATACCTGCCTCGAATAAGTACTTGTGGGGGAATGGGGTAACTACAAAAGACCTTGATCTTGGCCATTTTCTACAGTTCTGGATGTAATAACCATTTCCAAGCTTATTTGTTCTGTCTTTTATCCTGTGGCCTAACTTGCAGCCATTTTATCCATGCAGGCCCACTGTTTCAGCTCAGACCCAACTCGGCTGCTGACTTACTGGTGGACCTGCTGGCTGCAGTGGGCACTGGTGATGGGGGCGATGGCCAAAAGCCGCTGGGTGGCAAAGTCCACAAACTGCTGCTTCAGGGCCCTCTCTCTGGAGCCGTTGGTCCAGGTGAGCCTCTCATACAGGTACAGCAGGCTGTAGAGGCTCACGGACAACACAATAACCCTCCAGCCTAGACAGCGCCACACCTGAAACCACAAACACACACACACACACACACACACATATTACCACAACATAATATTCTCTTTTAATTCAGTCCAGTTTGACAATTAAATAACACAACAAATCATATTATTTCATGGGTAGTAACTGCCAATTCATTACAAAAAGATAATGGCATTAACCGGAACAAAAGTAACAGAGATCACATAGAGACACTGAATATATCTGTTTCAGGTGACCCAATAAAGTGAGTGGGGCAAAAGCACAACTTAAAGCAGTCCAGAGAGCCATGTGTAAGAGAGGAATCTCACCACTCCTCCAATGACCACCACACCCATAGAGGCTCTGGAGGTATAAGATGCCATTCTGGTAGCCATGGAGATGGCGAGGTCCTCTTGGCTCTCGGGGTCCATGGGAGTTGTTGCAAATCCAGCAGCCTGCAAACAGTTGAGTCTCTTAGAGGTTTGATTTTATCAGAGTGCATGTACAACCATTATCAGTTAATGCATTTCACAATAATTCATCCTTAAACCTCACAATTATTAAGAAACCATTACTTCTGTTTTTGTTTTCATTTGTATTTTATGGTGACCGATACGAGATGTGTTGAATGTTTGAATCGGTTTCTGATGAGTAGACAGGATCAAATTACTCTGTCTTTGTCATTTCAACTTAACTTTCACATATTTCAATTGTATTTGCTAACCCCTGATCTAGAACCCCCTCCTGTCCTCCGTGGACACCTGAGGGTCATAGGCACCTGAATGCTCTTGTCCAGCAGTATCACAGCACGCTTGGTGTTTGCTGGTCCTAAGAAGCGGTTGACCAAGGCCGTCCATCCCAAGGAGAACTGGAACTCGACATTGCCCTGGAAGTCTGTGCAGAGGGTGGTGAACTTGAGGTCGTAGCAGACCTCAAACCTGTGGCTGGGGAGGTGGAGGTGCAGGTTGCCCCTGGCAGTAGGGGGCAGCAGAGGACGTAAGCTGTCTGAGGAGAGAGCAGCCGCATTCACACCATGACTGTCGGTTCATGAGCAGTGTCTCGCCCTCCCGCCCCTGCTGTGGAGCACTGCATCTTTTGCTCAGAGTTATTCTATCCTGATTAAGATCAGTTGATTAGAATCCCATGTGTTTGAGCGACACAGGGCAGTTAGAGACCTGAAAGATGCATGGTCTTCAGGATGATATATACCATATACACTATCCTTCAAAAGTGTGGAATCACTGAAAAATGTTCTTGTTTGTGAAAAATAATCATCTTTCTAAAATTAAAGACATATGTAGTGGTGACATTGTTAATGTTGCAAAGGTCTATTACAGCTGGAGACGGCAGCTTTTGAATGGAATGTCTACACAGACATAACATGCCCATTATCTGTCACCATCACTCCTGTGTTTCAATGGCACATTATGTTGACTATTCCTAAATTAATATTAATAAAAGGCTAATTTATCATTAGAAAACCCCTTTTGCAACTACGTTTGTGTGGCTGAAGACTGTTGTGCTGTTTCACAAAGCAATCTTTAGGCTACTTGAGTCAGGATTTCCGAATTCGATTAAGTCTAAAAATGGTAAGAAAGAAAAAGCTTTCTTTAGAAACACATACGTCTATTATTATTCTAAGAAATTAGGACTTTTTCATGCAAGAAATTGGTTAGAATCTGTAACAAGGAAGGATATAACTCCATTTTACCATAACCTTTATCCACAGCCATACTCTGTGGATGTCGCTTGATTTGGGCTAGTTTTATCAGAGTCCCAAAGCATTGCTCCAAATGATGCAAGACCAAATTATTATTTCTATCTTTGTCAATGTCAATTTCAGAAAAAAACTCAAAATAAACACTTGGGCACCAATTTCAAAGTTTCAAAACAACAAAAATAAATATATATCCATATATATTAAAGTTTTATATAATGGAAACTGTTATAAATTGTTAGAATATTATGACCACAATGATCTTGTCCATTGATGGAACATGATGCAGTGATCTATGAGATGTCTAAATTCAATCTTATGATAATGTGTACCCATAATGTCTTTCTGTGAGGACTGCATGTCGCCACTGATACTGCTGGAGCAGCGGGAGACTAGGTTCTTCCCCATCCTCTCCTCCACATACGCCTGCAGTTTCTGCAACACACCACAAGGGGGCAACAGAGGGTCAGAGCAGTAAGAGGAACCTGTTGGCACCAGATGCGACACAAATGAGGAGTGAAAGGCAGACCTCTAGGCCATGTGACTAGGTGAGAAGTCAAGTGCTTTCACTTGCTCAGTGGTGTTAGTGGCTTAGTGAGTCAGTCTCATGTTTTTATTGTATTATTGTTATCATTACGTATCTGTGAGATTTCTCTGGTGTTGACACTGTATGTTTGTAGAAGGTCGGAGGTCTATGGACAGTTACTCTCTATCAACTAGCTAATTTGTTTAAATTAATTGGACATAGTGGTTAAACTATAATGTAATAAAAGGGTCAGGGTTTACTATTGACTGTATGTCAAACATAGATTTAAGGGATCAGTTCTGTCAACTGCCGGTTTAAGGGATTGTATATATACTAACCACAGCCTCTTTTTCTATCATCTTTGGACTGCGTCTTTAAATAAAAACACCAGTATATCTTCAGAGACCTGTGTTTTGGTTGTGTGGTTGGACCACCAAGCATGGTATTATTGTAGTCATGGAGCTCCAGCACAGAGGTAAACAGGACTTACTTACTCACTGACACACACACTCGGGCCTCTTCTACAAACACGAACACACACACACGCAGACCAACTGGGCACTGAAGGGGCTTATTCAATTGTCCTGTGTAATAACAAGAATAGCCAAAAGTTTTGTCACACCATACACTTTTAAAATGGTGTATACTCAGGTGTATACTGTGTTTGTGTGTGTGTGTAGTGGTCTGTCACATAGTTCAATAGCTGGCAGCTGTTTGAATGTTGGCGCCTTGGACTCACTGATTTGTAGAGAGCTAAGGCATTAGGGGCCGGGCTGAAGTCCGAGCAGAATTCATCCACCAGAGCAGACAGACCCTTGATCTCCTCAAGCATGGCAGCGGTCACCTGGGAAGCACCACACACCGACACACACCGACACACACACACACACACACACACACACACACACACACACACACACACACACACACACACACAGATGTTAACCCGCACACACACACAACAGCCAACCGTAACGGGATTGCAGCCAGGGATTTAAAAGAAGAACAGAGTGTTACAACACACAAATGTGTAGACCTTCCCCGTGAGCAGCACCAGTGTAGTGTGTGAGCTCAAATCCACTGAAACCCCCTCTGTAGTGTGCTAGTGGCCCAGTTAACCCCCAGGGCTTGGTGTGTCGTGTGTGGAGGTCTCTGCACAGTCTGGAGCTGAAACAGCACCCTACCTTGGCGGCCACTTCATCAGCGGTGGCCTTGATCTTTTCCTTGACGTCCTCGGTCAGCACGTTAAGCTGATTGCGCACAAACTCCAGCCGGTCCATGAGAGACTCTCGCTCCTCCAGAGAGAGCACCCTGAGATCACAAGCAACAGGCCTCCACTCAGACAGAGGAGTGGGGGTTGGAGGGGTTCATCCCCAGACTACTTAAAGCACAGGCAAGAGATTTACAATGCATGTTATCACAAGCGTGTTGTTCTCCCATAGTTGAAGTCACAGCTTTGGTATTTGGAAACAGAGCTGTAAGGGGCTCAGTTTTTTAAAAATCTTGCCCATTTACACCGGCTCAGCAGTGTCTTGTTGTAGCCTATATGTGCCGGGCATTCGTGCCTGACTGTTACACTGAGCAGATGGTGTTGGCCGAAATGACTTACAGCTCGGTCAGAGACATGTAATCAGTGTGTGTGCTCTCTCAGAGATGAACCCATAACCTCATCACTGCCAGTGCCTTACTCCACCAGGCCAGATACGGGGAGGGGGGGGATGATTCATTTCTCCGGTTTGCTAAAATACACCCACTGCATTGTCTGCAGACAGTGGTTATATTTTAACATTACAGTTCATGGAAGAAAAGTGAGTGAAATAACATTTCCATTTAGCGGACGCTTTTTTTTTATCTGACGTAATTTACAGCACTGTTAGGGCATACATCTCCTCTGTGTTTGGGTCTCCTGGAAACCAGAGGCCGGTGGCTTGATATTGCGAGGGCTTTGCTCCGCTGGTCGGTTTACTGGAGCAACACTCTTTCAAAGAACTTGAGGTGTTAAGAGGTCAGAGCCGAAGAGTTCCCGTATCTGACGTCAGTCCTGGAGCGCCACAATGCTACCGTTTGTCTCCGTCTATTTAAACTACTTCAATTTTAAAGCTACTGTTCGCTTTATCATAACATCATTACTTGGAGGGGGTGGGGAGGGGGTAACTAAAAAGCCCAGACTCACTTCTTCTCTGCCGAGGCAATGTTGATGCCGTCCATGATGGCCTTGACGGATTCTGTGATCTGCCAGCCTCGGATGGTGTGCTGCTCAAACTTAGTCTTGACTGCCGACTGTGAGATGAACTCCTGTGAAGGCGCCACATTAGTGAGGTAGATGTTTGAGTCACCACTATAGACCTTCTAAATCCAACACAGCATCCAGCTCACAGACAGTCTCCCATCATAGTGTCACACATGTCATGAAGCAAAGAATGAGTTAAATGCATGTTAAGCAGCAAGCATATGGAGGAATAAAACTAATTAGTAGGCCAATGGGTGCTGTAAAGGACTGCAGGACTTATACCCTGTGAGCGCTCTGAAGGGCCTTGTCCTCCAAATTGAGCTAATGATCAAAAGCATGTCTGCATGTGTTCTGCCCTACCAGCTAGATCAAACGCAGGACTGAGACTGTGTGTCATGAGGCTAAAATGGGATTTGGTGAAAAGAGGAGAGGAAAGAGGCAAAGCAGGAGAGGAGGAGGAGGAGGCGTAGGAGAGAGAGTGTGTGGGGGGTCCGCCTCACCTAAATCCATCTAGGGGATCAGTGGATGTGCCAGAGGTTGGCACGGAGAGGAGACTGGCACAGGGACGTGGCACTACTGTTCTGCCAGAGGGGGTTGAGCGCGGAGGGCCAAGCATCTGACACATCACAGGGAATGTGGACAATCCGCCAGGACTGCGAGCCGAGAGCCCACATTCAGGGGAGGGCCCAGAGAGCAGAATAAATATCACTGTCATCATCACTTTGCTCAGCTCCTCGTATTTTACTTCAGAAAGGGCTGCAGTTCCTTTTTTTTCTCCCCTTTTTTTTGAAGTGCAAAGTAATAATTTGTGATAAATAATCATTGAATTTTCATCAATAAATAGTGACTGAGAGGTGGTTGTTAAAGTCAGACTTTTTATTTGCTGTTCTTTCCAGGTGTTATGATATCTTGTTATTCAACCTCCAGTCTTCCATTTTACCCTACAATGCAACATTCTTAGCAGGACCTCAGCTTTGGCACTTGCCTCAAACGTTCTCTCGAAACTCTGGAACTCCCTGAGTCTTTCCTGGAATCCCTCCGCTAGGGCACCACCTACACAAAATAAACCAGCCTGATTCATGTCACTTTGGGAGTTATGAAGAGCTCGATGAAGCTGAAATTGTAAAGAAAATGACTGAAATGGGCACTGTTTCTCTTGCATTTGAAATCCCTAACTCAATTGCAAAGTGAAGCTATAACAACAGTTTTCGGTTTGCAGTCACAGTTCAAAAAGAAAAAACTATCAAAAGAAAACACAGGAAGATACTGTAGTCAGCTCACTTCTGATCATTTCCTGAGTGTGAATGTTCAGCGAAAATGGAATTGGACCAGTTGCCATTTACTGTGCCTGTCCATACAGTAAAGACATCCCAATTGCAGTTTTTGCCCCTGGGCATTAAACTCATGACCTTGTGGCTACTGGTCATGGGCAGCTGAGGCACACTGCTGGCCCTGGGCTCACCTGTCTCTGGCATGCCCTGGGCTCGGTGCACCCTGGAGCTCAGGACCTCCTTAGCCGACACAAAGAAGATACGCTTGGGAGCCTGCCGAGCGTCCACCACCCTCAGCTCGTCCATCAGGAAACTAACACAGCGATCCATGTGCTGCTTCCGCACCTGAACACAACAACCTCAGTTAGCACAACGCGATTCTGCTTCCACCACTAGGAATCAAAACGATATGGTCTTTAACCACATCAGTGTCTTTATCAGTTTCTCTAACACATCAACCCGCAGACTTAATCAAATGGATAACTATGTTTTTTTTATCGTGACTTTGATGAATGAGAGACTGGAAAAGAGACACCTGCCTTCATTTACAGTTAGGAACCTTATTGGTGTCTTTCATGCCTTTTATTCAGAGTTTTAGATTTTATCCCACAAAATACATATGAATCCCATAAACCCATCATGACTCTGGCCCAAGGGTTCCATCACATCTACTGACTGAATTTGTCATACATCTTCCAAGAACTCTGGCTCCGACACTGAGACGTCCCAGCGGTTATTCAGGATGAAGATGTTGGGCTTCGATATCCTCTCACTCACTCTGTGGAAAAAGTGCTTCTCCTTTGAGTGAAGAGAAACGAAGAGGTTGAGACAGTATGTGAAAAGGTGGGCAAGGCTGCAGACCTCATAAAACACCTTTAAAAGGACTATTGTGCCATGAAGTTCTCGTAACGCAAAGAAGAAATGACCCAGTCCAAACAGTTTATCCAGCAATAATCTAAACATCATCTGAACTGACTGGGACTCCTCCTGGACACATTCTAACCTTTCAGGCCGCCTTTCTTTTGAGGTTCGCTCTCGTGCCATATAAATATCAAAACACAGACGGGCAGACATTTTGGCTCTGGCGCCACAGTGTCTGTGAGCGCTCACCGTGTTCATCAGGGTGGACTCGGCGTTGGCCACCAGCACGAAGACATCAGCGTCCAGACAGAACTTGTCGATCCAGCTGTCGAGCTCAGAGGTGACATCGATGCCTGGGCTGGAAAGGTTGGTAGAAGGGCCAAGGGGTCAGAACTCATTAACCCACTGATCCCATTCACTGCACCCCCACCCCCACCCTCAAAGGCCCTTAAGGCCTAAGCTGAGAACCAGCAGGGGGTGGGATGGTGGATGGACCGTCTTAGGACAGGTTGACCTCAGCAGCTCAGCACTGAACAAGGTGAAACAACTTTGGAGAGCATCAATGACTACTCCATTGTTTCATTTCAACAGAATGAATGCTTACGCTTTACTTTAAACAAGGACAAAGAATAAGTAGTCCTACGATTTCTTTTGTGTGCATTTATTATGTGATTTTTGTGCATATCCTAATGGATTTAATCGTTTTGTGGTGTAGGTCCTTGGTCCCCAGACCAGTAATGTCAGACCCTTACACCATTAAAAAAAGTCTGGACAAGACTGTGTGCTGATCCATGTACCTGTCCATCAGCACCAGGTCATCTCTCAGCAGGGCACACTTGATCTTGGGCCAGAACATTCGGACCAGGCAGCCTGAGTCCAGACTGGGATCCATATGCAGGGCATGGGCAAGCTGATTCACAGTCTGAGAGGGAGACATGGGGGTGGAGGTGAGAGAAACATGGAGACAGACGAGTGAGATCAACATACATGAAAACACTCGGTGAGCTGGCTCTCTCCCTGACTGAAACTCTAAGAGAAATCCTTCATTGATAGGACAGATGGCTACACATTAAAGTTAATTATTTTATTATCCTTATTATTCCATCGTGGAAGTGGGTATTGAGGAACACATTTATGCATTTTTATAACAAATCTAAACAAGTGCATGGACTGCTGACAAGTTTACTATACATACTATAACTCTCAATGCACTGAGCGTATTGTGATAGAATATTACGTATATATACTGTATATATATATGTAGCAAAGGATAAATGCAAACTTTTTCGGTTTATGTTTTTGTATACGGGCTGGAGTGAACAGTCATGGGGTATTGAAAAGTTTTAGCATGTTAGGCCAATATGGAGAGGGAAGACTTGGATACAGGGTGCAACCAATGTGGTGTGCTGACTGACCTTTACAAACTACACTAAGTCTTACTTTGATGGTTACATAAAACTGATTGCATCACACAGTGCTCTTGATCTGTCACTGCAGTGCTCTGCTCTACCTCAATGCTCCGCCTCTCGCTGAAGCCCTCGGTCGTGAGGTAGGCCATGTCACCATCCGTGCCCTCCACGCTCAGGAAGCAGTTGGTGGTGTGGCCGATGCTACTGGGCAGAACCCGCTCGCGCAGCATGGCGTTGATCACCGTACTCTTGCCGTTACTCGTTCTGATCATCGACAGAGGGGACTGGTTAAGATCTATCCAGCAGATGACAAGCTGCAACCAAATAAGGCTATCACAAACTCAAAGTCTGCACTCTTCTCTCTGTGCTGAGGAATTGTTATAATTCTTATGAAATGGCCATTCGATCGGTGTATCTCGAGAAATCACTTCCATTATTTCCAGGGTTATTAAATGTGGAGTGAAGGGGGGAAACACAGGCTGGAGTAATAATGCTTGATGTGACTCCTGACACTTGGCTCATACAGCCTTGAAGCCCAGTAGGCGTTAGTGTAAAGCTCTTTCTGTCCATCCCATCCTGACCCAAACAGTAATGCCTGCCCTGCCACACCTGCCAAAGAAAGCCACTTTCATGTGCCTGCGGGCCAGCACCTCCCTAATGATGGCCAGCTTCCTCGAGCAGGCCTTCATCTGCAGATACTGATCCTCCACAGCCACCTGCTCCAGGTCCTCGCTGTGCCATGTCTCTGCCCACGGCAACACACACACACACACACACACACACACACACACACACACACACGCACACATGCACACACGCACACACGCACCACACACACCACATACATACACACACCACACACATACATACACACACACTCGTAACACACACACACACACACACAGGTAGGGGAGGACAATGTGGTTGGCATCAATACAAACTGAGAAAATGGTTACCAGCAACAAAGGGTACAGCAAGAGACAGACAGGAAGAAAACAAGGAGAGAACAAGAGAACAAAGATAACTGCTAATGAATCAGCGAGAGAGAGGATGAGATCAACACGCATGAGAAGAAGACACCATAATCAGAAGAAGGAAGGGAACAATATAAACAAGCAAGGACAACAAGGGGGAAGGCCGACACTACTGTTGAACAGAAAACAAAAGCATGAACACAAACAACAGAAACAGCAATGTAGGTGTCAATACACATAATTGGTGGACAACAAATATGAGAAGAAGACAGCCACACGGCCAGCACAAAATGGCTTCCGGAAGCAGACAATCCAAACAGCATCACACTACACAACAACAACAGGGCAAGATTAGGGAGGGATATGACTGCATTTAGTTTTCATACACGCACTCACCCTCCACAAACCCAGAGCCTTCTCTAACAAACTCTTGCAGCTGGTCAAATATATTACTGATTGTCCTCTTGGCTACTACAAAATGCTTCAGGGGGGATATGTCTTCTTGGTCCATGTTTGTGCTAAGAATGCAAAGATTCAAAACATCACTAGCAGTGGCAAATCACTAGCAGTGGCAAAAAGAGAAAAAAGCTTCAGTTACTCCTAATTGACTTGGCAGTCATGACTTACCGCTGCAGTGAAGAAATTAAGTGGGAAGCGTCCAATTTTTTTTTTCCTGTATCAGCATAAGCTCTCACAGTTCATTGCCACTTGCACTTATCCTTCCAGTGTTTTCCATAACAAGTTCCAGCTCTAGAGAAGTCTCTCTCTCTCCCTACCCCCTCTCTTTCTCTCACCCCCTCTCTCACCCTTCTTCTTCAGACTCACTGAGGTGTGCAGTCAATCCCACGGGTGTGTGTGTGTGTGTGTGGGTGTGTGTGTGTGTGTGTGTGTGCTGGCACTGAACCTCTACCTTCTAAGGAGTGTGTGGTGTGAGTCTAGCAGTAGGAACCTGCAATCCTCTTATTCAGGTTTTAACCCACCAGCTGGCTGCCTGTTGCTCCTCCTTTCCATCCTCTAACACCTATAAATAAATATCACTTAGATAGCATCACAACCCCAAATGGGTAAAGTGTTTGCTTGCTGATAAAGACAACACATACTACAAGCAAGCCTAAATATATGGTATGTTTTTATTCAGAGTTATAATTATGTGGTATTATATAATTTATTGTATAATATATTGTTTCCCTGCTGAATATGGTTCACACCACAATTGCTATGTGTATTCTGACCATACCTACTCAAACCCTTGACACACAAATAGTGGATTAACCTGAGGGTGAAATGTTAGATGTGTTCGTTACATATCTACATGCTCAGACAATGTGCAGTGTATGTGTGCGCTCACTTAATTTCTATGGCCACAAGATGGTACCCATGTCATTTGGATTCGCTATCACTGGCATGAAATAAGCCTGAGGTGTTCCTATCAGAAATGCTCCAGAGCTAGGCAGGGTGTGGTAAGGAAGGCAGGGCCATGAGGAAACCCCCGATAAACACACACACACACACACACACACACACACACACACACACACGCACACACGCGCACACGCACACACGCACACACGCAGACACACACACGCACACACACACATGCACATGCACATGCACATGCACACAATGCATAAAGACACACACACACACACACACACACACAGACAGACACACATTTACATACACACAAGAATCACTCAAACTTCAGTGAAATTTCATCATCGCCGGATTCCCCAATGGACTGGTGCAAACACTCAAAAGCATGTCATCATCCTCTGTTACGCTCATGGCCACTTGCTTAATGCAGTCAGCAACTTCATGACAAATGTTTGTGAATTATCACTTTATAAATAACAGATATGAGCTGATGGTTATCTGTTTTGCTCAAATAATTGAGAACTTAACTTCGTTGTAGCTGAAAAAGGGGTCCACTATACTGGCTGCACATTGCTTTGTATTATCCCTCTCACTCCAATCATCCAGCACATACTTTCACTGACCCACTCTGTGTGCATGACAGGATAAGGCCAATTGTCATCTTGGTGGGCAGGCACTAGGACCCTGAAGACCATGATGGATAGGAAAAAACAAGGTAGTTATTAGAATAGGAATGGAACAAGCAGCGAAGAAAAGGGGGAAAGCAAGGGAAAGAGACAGTAGGGAGAGGTAGAAAAGCATACACTTAGAGAGAGAGAGGGAGAGAGAAAGAGAGAGGGAGAGCAAGAAAGATAGAGATAGAGAGGAGACAGGGAGTGAGGGAGAGGGAAGGCAATCAGACAAGAGAACATTGGTTGTGTGGAGAGACACAGTGACAGCTCAAGATTCTGGAAATAGATAGAGGGGGGGGGGGGTAGGAGGAGTGTCCCAAAGGAAGGAGGAGGGGACCTGCAGACAGGCTGGGCGATAAAACAGAGGCGAGGGGAGGCTGCGGGAGGACTGCTTTGGAAACACTCGTAGCCCTGGAGCAGGACAGCCTGGGTGCGTGGGGAGACACAGGGTGGATTTACTGGCTGCACAAAAACTGCCTGGATCACGCATGCACTGGGACCGGCTCAGCAAAAACGACAAGACAGAAGTGGCAGGCAAAGCAAGAGAGTAAAAAGAAGGGAAAGTGCTGAGGAGAGAGAGAGAGAGAGAGA
This sequence comes from Sprattus sprattus, assembly GCF_963457725.1. Classification (NCBI taxonomy): domain Eukaryota; kingdom Metazoa; phylum Chordata; class Actinopteri; order Clupeiformes; family Clupeidae; genus Sprattus; species Sprattus sprattus. The sequence goes on from NC_137923.1 coordinate 10,721,854, forward strand.
GAGAGAGAGAGAGAGAGAGTGAATGAGTGAGAGAGAAAAAAAGCATGAAAACAGAAGTGGTGAATTAAATACCACAGATACCACCCACTGAGCCTCCATACCACACACAGAAGACTTGTCACACTCTCCGACGCACAGACACGCACACCCTCTCACACACACACACACACAGAGAGAGAGAGAGAGAGAGAGAGAGAGAGAGAGAGAGAGAGAGAGAGAGACGCACCACACTGTGTGCTCAGTGACTCAACCTCTCAGAGAGACTCCGGGACATAAACATAGCATCTATACTACACACACGCACACACACACACACACGCAACTCATCACCCTCACCCGTTCTGACAACACCACACACAGTGATTTGATTGCAGTAAGTGGATGAGCTCACACCTGAGGAAAAACTTTGAGGCGCAGAAACATGTTCACACTCCCAGGAGCACAGAGCAGCATGGCAGAGTAAAGCGAAAAGAGCGCTCCTCTGCTCTGCAACCTGCAGGATCTCAGCTCAGTTCAGCTCAGTCAGGGCTAGTCAAACAGGGGACGGCAGCATCAGCTGGACCATCAGCAAGAGCCAAGGACTTTCAGATCCTACTCTCTTTGAAAAGTCAGCCCTGAGGACTACACACGGCTGAACAACGAAGACTAGGTCATTCCTCTGAGGGCAGAAGACGGGGTTGCGGAGACCCCGGAGGGATACAGGACGCTTCCGTTGCCTTCACAGTGCGGGAGGATGGGTGCTTAGCCCTCCGTAGGAGGACCAGCAGGAGTCACGTGAAGGAGCCCAGCCGAGCCTAGCCACGTACGCCTGGCCCCCCTGGAGGATGGTGCCCTGCCGAGGGCCGCGGGGGGTGCTGCTGCCCCTGCTGCCGGGGCTGCTGTTAGTGCTGCTGCTGCTGCTGCTGCCGATCCCCCTGCACGGCGCCACACACAGCGAGGACAGCGCCGAGCTGGACGGAGACAACTACACAGTCAGCACAGAGAGCCCGGTATGTTCCACTCACTCACTCACTTACACACTCACATATGCGCACGCGCCCACTCACACACACACATACGAGCACGCGCCCACTCACACACACGCATATGCCCGCATGGCACACTTTTACTTACATGTTGCGACACCGTTGGACATTCTCTCTCCAAAATCCATGCTTGCGCACACACACAAATAGATAAGACATGCATGAGGCGTCAAGAACACTGGCCTGCAATAAAAGAAACAGTAATACTGGCAGCTGACCATTTTGTAATGTGTGTGGAAATATTAATGAACAAAATATTTTAAAAAGTTCTCTTCTGAGGATTTGAATGGCTGCCTGTAACCCAGCAGCCTGTTGTAAGGTTACCTGATAGTAATTCCTATACTTTGCCCTGATTTGTGTCAGCTGGTGCCTAAGTTGGAGTGTTAAAATGTGTCTGAAGATATGATGCCATCAAAACTACACTCTATTACAAACAGCCTTAGGTACTATACACTTCTAAAAGTTGCTTAATTAAAGGTCTTAATAAGAGTTTGTACCTCAAATTTTGGCACATATTGTTACACTTTGGCAGCCTTAACCATAAACCACAAGACTGGTTGACCACACAAACACCCCTCTTTATTGTTTTTTGGTTTTATTCTAAACCTGTCCCTAACCATAAATACAACTGAATAACAAGAAAAGTACATAATTGATTTAAGAAGTGAGTCCATAGTACCATAGTAAAAAAATTCTAGACTGGCTGGACTAGACCTTTAAGCAGGATTTATTGCACTAATGGAGTACTGTTCAGAATATGTATAGATAGCCCTATCTTGCACACTCACTAGTGAGACATTTGTATCATGCTGAATCTTAAATTGCTAATGCAGCCATAGGCATTCTACTGTGGCCACAATCTACTAAATCACACACTACTACTACTACTACTACTACTACTACTACTACTACTACTATGCCTATATTATAGTGATGAAAACAATGTGTGCTTTGTGAATGCTTCAACCATCTGATTGCTTTAATGCAGTCCTCTTCACAGGAGACAATCTCGTCTGATGCGATAGCCAGTCCTCTCAACACCTGGCTGTTGTTCAGGAACTCCAATAAGGGGGAACCCAAGAGGTCCAGACATACCAAAAGACCATCTAAGGTGAGCAGGGCCTGGGGCTTCCTGAGGGCTGAGGCTTTCTTACGGATATGCAGGTATGAGAGCGATTCAGTCATTCAGGTGTGCAGTGAGTTCATTCAGGGTTGATGTGAGCACAGAGGAAGGGGGCGTTTTGTCTGTGTGTGTGTGTGTGTGTGTTTGTGTGTATGTGTGAGTGTGTGTGTGTGTGTGTGTGTGTGTGTGTGTGTTTGTGTGTGTATGCATGACTGTGTGTGTGTGTGTGTGTGTGTGTGTGTGTGTGTGTGTGTGTGTGTGGTTGTGTGTGTGTGACTGCATGAGTATGCATGTGTGTGTGTGTGTGTGTGTACAGATTAGTGTATGTGTGTGTGTGTGTGTGTTTGTATGACTGTGTGTGTGTGTGTGTGTGTGTGTGTATGTGTACAAATTTGTGTCTGTGTGTGCACACTAACCCTAGTTGGTAGAAAGGGTTGGCAGAGTGCCGTAGTCGAGGTGGGTGCTGTGTAATGTTGCAGGGAAGTGGGACTGCAGCCTTCAGGGTGCACAGGAAGCAGATGTGGGCGCCTCTCGTAACAGCCGAAGCACGAGCCATATTTCCTCACTCTGAGCCTCAGGGCGAAAACCTCATGTTTAGACACATATGATTTAACAGCATCCATACACACAACAAGACATACCTTGTCACTATAATCCAACCTGCATGTTGTCCTGGCAGATTGAGTTATTGCCAGTTTATTCTACATGGGAGATACGATCATGGTCTGACCGATTTTGTTGTGGTACTATATTTATGTTTTGGACAGTTTTGTGTATAACAAGATGATTGAGATATTGTGCCTTGACTGGGTGTATAATGTGATGTTGAGTGTATGGTGTTATGGCGGAGCATGTACATGACAGGTGTGTGTCTCCCACAGCATGGTCTCCCCGGCCCTCCCGGCCTCCCAGGACCCCAGGGGCCCCCAGGTCCTCCAGGCCCCCACTATCCCCTGCAGGAGGCCCTCATGCAGGAGTTCCAGCTCAAGCTGAAGGGTAAAGATGCTTTTAGGGGACACAATGTCATTAACACGCCTGATACACCTGATAGCCAATCAAGGAGTTCAAGTCACAACCATCAGAAAATGAAGCTTTCAGCTTCCTGCTAATGTGAATATTTAAAAAATGAATGTAGCCAGTCATACAATCCTATTATAATGGCCTGTCAATTACTGGGTTAGTATCAGCAAATTTCATATAGCACATTAGCTGCAAGTCAAAATGAGTCATATGGGTTGCAGGATTGTGAGTGTCTTAAATGTGCATATGAGCTTAAATTGTGTGTGTGAGCATGTGAGTGTGTGTGTTGTGTGTGTGAGCATGTGAGCGTGTGTGTTGTGTGTGTGAGCATGTGAGTGTGTGTGTGTTGTGTGTGTGAGAATGTGAGCGTGTGTGTGTTGTGTGTGTTTGAGGAAATGTGGCTGGTCTCTGTCCTGCCCGATGTTTGGGATGTCTCACTCATTTGTTGGGGAGGCTGCTTGTCTGATTGTGGGCTGGTCTGATCCCTTAATAGGGGTAATTTTCTGGGACGTGGATGTGACTTGGCTTGGGCAGAGAATTCCACACATTCCAGATTGTGTGTGTGCGTGTGTGCATGAGGGAGAGAGAGAGGGAGGGAGGGAGGGAGAGAAAGAGAGAGAGAGTGAGAGAGAGAGAGAGTGTGTGTGAGTGTGTGTGTGTGTGTGTGTGTGTGTGTGTGTGTGTGTGTGTGTGTGTGTGTGTGTGTGTGTGTGTGTGTGTGTGTGTGTGTGTGTGTGTGTGTGTTGTTCGTGTGTGTGTGGAATGAGAGCTGGCAGGCGGCCAGAGAGGCAGACACAGGTCTGTTTGTGCTCTGTTGGAGTAAGCTGCAGGCTGTTCTGACAGCAATATAAAACATAAAGGCTCTTATTCACACTACACAGCAGAGTGGCGCCACACACTCTCTCTCTCTCCCTCTCTCTCTCCTCCCCCCTCTCTCCCTCTCTCTCTCTCCCCCCTCTCTCCCTCTATCTCTCTCTCCCTCTCTCTCTCTCCCTCTATCTCTCCTCCCCCCTCTCTCCCTCTCTCTCTCCCCCCTCTCTCCCTCTCTCTCTCCCCCCTCTCTCTCTCTCCCCCCTCTCTCCCTCTCTCTCTCCCCCCTCTCTCCCTCTATCTCTCTCTCTCCCTCTCTCTCTCTCTCTCTCTCTCTCTCCCTCTCCCTCCCTCTCTTTCTCCCTCTCTCTGTCTCTCGCATGTTTGCCCACAAATACTTTCCCTCTCTCTGTCTTGCAAAAATACACAAGCACACAAACGCATAGGCATACACACACACACACACACACGTACACACACTTACGCACACACACACACACACACATACACACACAATCACATGCATTTGAAACTTTTTTTCCTCTGGGGAGTATCGTTTGGAGGATAATTTCCTTAGCCAGGTGTCAAAATAAAAGCATGTAATGTTTACCTCACAGGTGTGAATGTTTGTGTGTGCGTGTATGGGTTAGTGTGTGTGTGTGTGTGTGTGTGTGTGTGTGTGTATGTGTGTGTGTGTGTGTGTGTGTGTGTGTGTGTGTATGTATGTGAGGGAGAAAGAGCGGGAAAGAAGACACCTGCATACCACTTGAGATTTTAAACGTTTGCCAGTGTGCTTTCACTATATTGCTGCCTGAATTTGACTTCAGAACATCACCCAGAGGAGATTTTCCACACCGACAGATAAGTCTCTCCATCCCTCCATCTCACCCTCAACCTCTCCCCCCCCTGCCCATCCATACTCACCCCCAGCCATCTCACGCTAATTCTCACCCTCCTCATGCTTCCTTTTCTCTCTCACTCTCTTGTAGAGCTGGTGGGGTCTCAGTGTCTGTTCTGTGACCAGCCCCCCCGTGTGGTTACAGCCTTCCACTGCCGTCTGCACCACAGCCTGACTGTGCCCCGCCGGAGCTTACAGGAGCTGCAGCCCTTCAGCCCAGTGAGTCCCTTAACCTACACAACACCATTCAAGACCCAACACCTGCACCTAAACGCACCTTTACACACCAGCACACCTCATCCTTAAACACATTCTACAACCAGCTGACTGACTTCCACGACATCCCCAAACTCTGAGCCAGATCTGATATCCATTGAACGGTGTAAATATCCTTAAGACTTTATCTATGCAGCCAAACTGACAAACCTGTTTTGGGCTCTGGATCTGGGTAGAATGCTGCCATTAAACTGTAATGTACTGAGTGTGGATTGTGTGTGTGTGTCCCCCCCCCCCCCCCACACACAGCCCTCAGAAACAGAGCAGTTCCA
>NC_137923.1:10732277-10864458 GCF_963457725.1 Sprattus sprattus
GGCACTACTGTACCACCGAGACAAAAAGCTCATTTATCTCCTTTCACTTTGTTACCAGTACATTTATGACACAATTCTGGCTAAATGTATGAGAATGTAATTGAAAATTCTGACCCTGTTGCACAGTGGATGTCAAAACAACAGCACAGTGGATGTCAAAACAACAGCTTTGAAACCAATTGTAGGTCCAATACATTTACAATATGATATGCGCTGTTGTGCACACCATGTGTGTTACATCTCACTGTTGTGTATTTTGGGAGGGACAGATGTTCTAGCACACTCCGTCACTTTTACACTAAAATATACTACAAAATGCCTGACTACCCTTTGTCTTCTGCTGAAGGATTCCAAATGAAAAGTGGCCACTGATCAGCAAAATCAGCAGCAGTTCATCCTTCTGCTTCCGGGCTCTGACTCAGAGATCCTGTTGTCTGTTGGAGTGGCACGCAGATGGATGTAATCTCTCTCACCACTCGGAGCAGTATTTGGTGGGGGCTCTGCCAACTCTCTCACATCCATATCTGAGAGGAGCCACAGGGCGCTTGGCGGGCATGATGGGCTCCAAAGGGGCTGCCACCTTCACCGTGTTCTTGCCGTAGAGCCTCCTCTCATAGTCCAGCAGCTGTTCCCAGAAGCCCACGTTGAGGCGGATGGCGGGCCGGCTCTCCTGCACTTGGCCGTGGGCCTGCCGCAGCGTCAGCCCCTTGTGCTTCATGAGGTAGGCCATGACCAGTGCCGGCGAGCGGCTCAAGCCAACTGCGCAGTGCACCAATGTGCCCCCGCTCCGGTTGCCATGGATGCGTGCCGCCACGCGGTCGAAGTGGTCCCCGAGGCGGGCATGGGGCAGGTCAGATACAGGGACACGGACACACTCCACCCCCGGGTAGATGGGGCAGGAGTGCATCAGCGTGACATTGATGATGAGGGTTATGCCTTTGCGGTTGACCAAAGCCTGGTTGAGAGCAGCGTCAGCCCCACTCAGGAAGAGTGTGGGGTTGATCTGGGAGACAGACATTGTTCTGCAGGGGGGGGGAAAGATACCCATCAGAGTACTGATAAAAGCTGGGAAACATACAAAATGACACAATGGTATCTTAGGACTTGAATAGACACAGAGTAATCTGGAAGACAATCACTGTGTGACAGGAAAACAACGAATTGCCAACTTTCTTAAAGCATATAATATCACCACAACAAAAACAGGTTATACGTGGCATGCTCACATACAACACTATAAAACAGACCAAAATAGCAACACAAATGTCTGATGAAAACTTGAATAGAGCTGATAAAATCTTAAAGACAGAGATTGAACTACAGGAATAAGCTATCACCATTATCAGGTATTTCCTTTAAAATTTGCATGGGAAAAAACTAAACATACATCATAGTCACTAAAATGAAGACATTATGGTCATATATAGACTTATTACACCTTAAGGAACACTATATGCATCAGAACTCTTGAACAAATAGCACCCCCTTCCTCCCAGGTCAGTACATTAAAGTATGTGTTTTGTGATTTGTTTTTAAATACATTATTCTCCCGTATCTGCCTCTAATGGAATTGGCTCTTTGCAACAGGTAATTTTACCCTCTAGGAGTATTTCCACTTTGTTTACATGTGAGTGTGTACGTCTGAGCTGTGGGAAGGACCACTTAGTGTTTCACAAACCCTGTTTATGTGTTGTTTGTGCAAGGCTGTGTTCAGCAACTGACCTGGTCCCTCTGTGTGGTCTTTGCCTCTCCCGTTTGAAGGGGCTTCTGTTCTAGGACTTAATGTTTGGGTAGAGAGGAGGTAGCCCCTTTGGCCCACTAAGAGACCCTAAAAAGGCTTTAAGGTCAAATGGCCAATGGAGAGGGAGATTAAATTTAGACCAACTCAGCAGCTGGGGACTAGCCCAAGGAAGATTTACCCATTCATCTTCCTGATAGCTGTGCATTTAGTAATGCACTAAGAAGCATGAAACAGCCTACCAACAATACAGTATAATAACAATAATAATACTAATAATACACATACAAATAAACAGGAAAAAAGAAAGGGCTTGGTAAAGTTCATACAGAGTTTATAATGACAAATACAATGTAGGCTAATGACAATATCTACATTTATAAAATACCTTATGACAATATGCAAAATGGCAAGTTATTATTGTTGTTCTGAAACTATATAAATTAAATTGAATTGAGTTAAGTAGGATTTAACTGAACTGCTGAACTGAACTGAATTCTGTCTGGATGAAATACATTTGCCTTTTTAATTTAAACCCACTGTTCTGGCCAAAGAATGCAATGCAATCCATTTGAGATTACAGGCCTATTAGGCCATCTCAAATATATAGAAAAAAGAATAATAATTAAAAAATATATATATACATAACATAATTACTGGAGCCATGATCTTTTTTTAACGATTTAACATCTCATAAAGATCCGCTGAAATACACCCAGGGACTTCACAAAAGTAAAAAGTATAACTGAACGTGTGTGGATGCAAAAAGGTAGGGAATTTTTTTTTTGGTTGGCTTTGCGTCATCATAATACGACAACTCTACACACGTCGCTTTCTGTGACTGCGGCTACATATCATCTGACAACTTCCTGTTAACATGAAGATCCGCTTATATCCATGTTCCACTTCCGACAACAACTTATGAAGTAATATGGCTGAGTTGAATCGACAGTTACAAGACTACTTGGCGCAGTCAAAAGGTGCCAAAACGATATCTCAGTCCAGCTCCAGCACAACAATAGACATAGATGAACCTGCGTCAGCTCCCGGGAGTTGGTTTGGGAGGTGGTCAAGTCCAATTTCATATTCTAGCCTACGCGGATCTACGGGCCAAGGGACGAGCAGCGGATTTTCCTGGCCATGGTCTTCCGAACCGGACCCTTGTTTACCGGGTATGAGCCGCTCGCAGAGACTCGTTGCTTTTGGGACTTGCATTTTCTTCTCGGCATTGTGCTTTGGACTCTCAGCCTTGTATGCCCCTTTACTCTTGCTGAAAGCGCGTAAGTTTGCGCTTCTTTGGTCTTTGGGCTCTCTTTTTGCTCTCCTCGGCGCAGCCATCCTGCGAGGACCCAGCAAGCTCATCGCGACACCGACGCCTGGGGCAGTTGTTTACCTCTGCTCTCTAGGTGGAACTCTCTACGCTGCTCTCAGTCTCCATAGCACACTACTGACGGCACTGGGAGCGGCTTTTCAGATTGCCGCGATTGTGGGCTATGTAGTCGCCTTGCTGCCTGGTGGAACCGCAGGGATGCGGTTTGTTGGTGGAATGGCCGTTTCGGCCATCAAAAGAACTGTAACCGGCAAAACCATGCCAATCTGACCAATTATATTTTGAGGTGGACTGTCTGACAATGTGTTGCCGTGCGCTTTTCTATCGAATGGTAGACTGCATTGACACTTTCTTTAATACCTTCATCATAGGGTAATAAAACCCTTTTCAAGGACCATAGCCCGTTTTTCTCATAGCAACTTTGTAAAACTTGAGCTACCTTAGAACTTTGAGGAAGTCTTGTTTATTAAAGGGACCAGGCTTTAAAGAAGTCTTGTGACTGGCATGTCAAACCTACTTAACACCTGTGTAGGAACTGTGATAAACGATTTTTGGTGACATTCCAGTAAACTATTTGAGTGTAAGTGCACCCAAAAATTGGGTTTTTTTCAGCTGTAAACTAAATGATATGTTTGAACTGTGATGAAACACAATGCTTGTGTAAATATTTTTATTAAAAAAATATGGGTTAAAAATGGCTCATAATGGTCTCTTTAAAATCATCCTGAACCTTTCAAGGCTAATACTGACGTAGCTACGACTATTTGGTGTATATATCCATGAAATGAGTGGCCCACCTCCCCCAGCGTGAGTCTCATTCTCATTTACTGCTCAAGACACATTCAGAGTATACAACCACTCCTCTGCGCCTTGCCCATCATTTTGCATTTTTCATGTTCTCCTTGGACCTTCTCCCCAGAGGACAAGGTCTAGAGTCCTTATCAGTAGTTCTGGAATACAAGTTAAGAGTTTGGCCAGATAGCCCTCTTCACTTTCACAGAGACTGAGAATTGAGGCCAAAAGACTAGAAGGTAGACAACAGTAGTGCATGATAAAGGGTAATCAAGCGAACACGTACATCTTGAAGGTGTATCTTAACCGCAATCTAGGTGCATTCTAACCTGTGAACAAAGACCTTTCAACTGTGTTGTTTTGAGAGGCTGTGTGGAATGTCAAGAGAATGTGTTCAAGCCGACTCATACCCAGCTGATCTGAAAGCTTTAATACGTTCTCAACCTCTTTTCTACCATTAGACTCAACCTGATCTCTACCAAATGATTTTACCAACCAACTGATTTTCAGTTTCACAAGTGGTTGGAAGGAAACATTATAAATGTCCCACTTCAAAACAGTTGTACTGAGCGTTTCCTCAATGTGCAGCTGTATGATGTGATGGTTTGAGTAAGGCCTTCTAGTTCTCAACTTTATTTTTCCTCCTTCACTTAATCTTGTAGTAGATAGTACTTGTAGTACTATCCCAACTGCAGACAACCACACCACATAAGAGTGTATACATAAGAGTGTATACATTTGGACTCCCATTTCCTTCCACCTCAGACCATAGTTGCATATTCCATGTGTTTGTTGTAACGTGAGTACTAGCTGACAAATGCAGTCTCATAAGGTTAATTTACACTCATCTGATCCGAAAGATGGCTTCTATTCATCAATGAAACAGCATTGTATGTGGTAAATTACAAACAAAAAACAGACCAATGGATTTATATAAAGTTTTCACAAATTCTATTGAGGTCTCATACAAAAAAAGGACAGAACGATGACAATCTCTTGACAAACTGTACATTTAGAAACAAAGCCAGCAGCCTTGATTCTCAAGAGTAGCCTGGTAATGTTACAGAATCATTTTGTTCCATTATTTTATACAGAAAGGAAAATTTGAACAGACGGAGTCGACAGCCGACGGAAAAACGGCTAGAGCTCCATCGATCATCATCAAGCCCGGGAGGAACACTTTTCACGTCTGAGTCATGAGGGAGGACACCGTTCTATTTATTTCCTCTGGATGGATATGGCTCAGGCCGGGGATGAGGTCTCAAGGGTGCAAACCAACCCAGGGAGAGAGTGGTTAGACCACCAGTCAGTCAGCCAGTGCTCCCGAGGACACAGGCAAGCCACCAGGGGGTGGAGTGGAGTGGGGGTGGGAGTGAATGGTGACCGCCATGAGAGCTGTTCCATGCTCTGCATCATACACAAGTTCTGACATGAAAGCACCCATCATGTGACTGATAGACATCAGAGCACCACACCATTCAGATCACTCATTCATAACCACCCAGCTGAAAAATACCCACACAAAGGAAGAGAAAAAAAAAAGACAAACAATAGGCCGTGGAGCTTTGAGTCCAACTTGGTACCACAGTGAGAGTGAGGGGGTGAACATCGTCCAGAGGCTTGTTGCTAGATGCAGAGATACATGGCTCTCTGGCGATAGGGGTGGTGAGGCCGTAGACCAAAGTTCAGCTTTTCAATTCATTAATTCATTTCATTCAGTAATCACGAACAGGCCAAAGGAGCCCAACAGTCCGACACACCCATCACCTTCTGTGAGGAACCAGTCAGAGTGAAGAGATGGGGCCACAACGATCATGACGCCCTATCAGAGATGGGGGGTGAAATGTCACATGTCCAATCAATACCCCTTCATCCTACCTCTGGTCAGAGGCTAAGGGTATGTCAGAGCCCTGGGCATTTGTGGTGACTGTTTCAGGGGCACCTCTAACCCCCGTCTTCACGAGCCCTGGGCTCTCACACTCCTATCGCCCTCGCCCCCCCCGCATGGACCCTCGTCTTGTGGTGGGTCCCGAGCTGGGGCCACCTCCGCCCCTGTCTGAGCCGCCTCCCCGGCCCCAGCCTCCTCTGCCCCCACGTCCTGGGGGTCCATAGCCTCCCTCTTCTCGTGGGGGTGGTCGACCTGAGAGACAGTCACCAAGAGACAGAGTTTAGGTCACAAACACAGACACAGACATTACAATCATAAATAGCTATGACTATAGTTATCTACACAAAAAACATTACACCACACATACAACACTCATTCATCTTTTTCAATTCAGTACATGCCTTCTCAGTATGACGGTGTATTTTTACTGCCACCGACTGCCGGACAGCAGAACAAACAACAGGACCTCATACGCAACAAAGGAATAAGATCCACCACAGCAACTGCAGTGCCATTTCTCCCTCACCTGCTCCTCTATCCTCTGGGCCTGCCCCTGGTGAGTCCTGGTCACGCGGGTCACCGGCGCCCGGGCCGTCATGCCACGGCCGCTTCCGTGGTGGCAAGGACGCCATGTCCATGCCTTGCAGAGAGGAAGAGCGCTCTCGGCCAGCAGGTGACGGGCTGTCGTGGTGGTCTTGCCGTGGACCCTCCCTGTAGGCCTCATGACCTAAACGCACGTATGCATCCGCACAGGCACAGAGCCAGAACACACACACACACACACACACACACACAACCACACAGGCACAAATCAAACATGCACGCACATACAGCCGGGACACACACATTCAAGATGGTCTTCAATTCGATTTGAACTTTTAGCTGAGAAAGTAATGTAATACAAAAAAAAAAGCACATACTGGTAGAGAACAGAGCACCCCATAATCCCAAGGGTGATCCTTGTGTCTCAGTAAAGCACCAGCTCAAGCATAGACTGTATGAAATAGCCCTAGCTTAACCAACACCCTCTCTAAATTAGCTTCATCTTTGCCATCTTATGCAACAACATTCCCCTGCATTACTACCCTAGCCCCCCAAAGAAAATGCTAGCTGTCGGCACACACACTATGGCACACAGCACAAAGCACCCTTAGCGTTTAGGTTTACCTGGGTCTCTACCCCCTTCCCAGCCCTCTTGGTTTCCTCCTCCCTCATAGTGAGGGGGATACTGGTCAGGGGTGGGGAGCAAGCCCGACCTTCCACCTCCTGAGAAGAAAGATGACCCGTTAACAATGTGCTGCTACACTCCGGGCCACTGAAGGCAAGCAAACATGCAAAGGTAGAGAAGGAAACGACGAGGGGGGGAGAAGGGAACAAAATAAGAGAGGCCAAACACCAGTGGAGTTAAAAGATAAATGCAGGCTGAGAGACACGGGTGCTGGTGTTAAGGACACATGGTAGCCTGTAGCACTGGACTTCTGAACTACTGCTGCCACAGTGAGGAGGAGGAGGGGGCATGGAGGGTAAAAGAATGGAGGGCAAAGTTTGTCGCGCTTGCTGACTAACCTCCTCGTGGCGGCCCTCCTCCGCGCGGCCGACCTCTTCCTCTGCTCTCCCAGCCCTGGCCCGCGTCCTCCTGGGGCTCGAAGCCCTCCTCTGCCCCGTACTCTTCTTGGAAGCCCCGGCCGCCGCGTCCCTGGGGGCCTCCTGGTCCTCCCCTCCGGAACCTGCGCAGAAGAACAGTCATTCCCATTTAGAAACACTTTGCAAAACACAACACAACTTAATCCAAAAAGTTTGTATCAGAACAGGAAACTACTCAGGTTTTATATGATTGGTGATCATGTGCTGTTGCCGTACATCCAGAACTAAGGCCGTAAATTAGATTTGTTTTATAAATTAAATGAGTGCAGTGCAGGATCTATTTTACAGTGTTTCAAAAGAAGAGTGCTAACGTTCAGAGAATGAAGGACTGGGATAAAGCAGTCTTTTTCAAACAACTGACCCATTATCTATGCCTCTTTATCTTGAGTCAAATTTTTCCCCGGGGCTCTCATAGCCATCAAACCTGCAGACCAAATGTGCCATCCTACAGGCTTGTGTGTGCGTGTGTGTGTGTGTGCGCGTGTGTGCGCGTGTGTGTGTGTGTGTGTGTGTGTGTGAAAGTTTGCAGATGAGCAGAAGCATGGAACACAGGACACTCCGAACCATCATAACCACAACAAAATAGAAGAGAGAGAGGGGCAAGCTACCTGTCGTGACCCCTGAACTCGCCATCACGCTGGTACCTCTCCTGGCCTTCCCAGTTCCCAGAGGAACCCCCTCGGTGGCTCCTGGGGTCTCCCTGGTACTCAGAGCCGCCTCTCCTCCAGCCCTCTTCCCCACGCCCATGGAAGCCACCGTCTGAACCCTCAAACTCGGGGGGTCCACGGCGACCTTCTCTGGAGTCACCCCAGTACTGCCCCCCTCCTTCAGAGCCCTGGCCAGGACCCCCTGGACCACCGGGCCCCTGACGATCAGGCGGTGGACCTAAGTGGTGGTTGGGAGGGCCACGAGGACCATCTCCTTAGGACAATGTGATTAAACAAAAGAGGAAATAGGAAAAATGGACAAATTGTTTAATTTTGACCATGTATGAATGCATGCCTAGAAAGACTAAGGAACATAAGACAAGGACAAGAGACAGGAGTGCTGCGGGGCATCTTTACCGTTGGGTCCTTGCTGTGCCATGCCATGCATCATGGACTGTGGGCCAGGATTTTGCCCCCCCTGAAAAACACCATTTGATTCGTTAAGATTCATACACAGTTGGAATAGAAAGAAGAAGAATGATTACGAAGACCAGCAAAGACTACAATGACTGGAGCTAGAAAAAGTTACCGCTGACACATGGCTTTAACTTTGAGACTCTGGCCTGGCCCTGGTGTGATTACCTGATTGAATTGTCCTGGTTTACCCTGCTGCATGTATGGGGGTGGGCCTTGCATGTTTCCAGGAGGTCCCTGCATATTGGCTGGTGGTCCTTGCATGTTACCAGGGGGTGCCTGCATGTGTCCTGGAGGTCCCTGTCCATGCATTCCCCCAGGTGGGGGCCCTGGCATGTTTCCCATGCCATGCATGTTGCCCATCCCGGGGCCTGGCATGTTGCCATGAGTCCTGGGGGGGCTGGGCAAAGGAGGTCCCATCATGTTGCTCTGCATGGGCCCTTGGGGGCCCATCATGTTCCCATGGGGTGCTGGCCCCCGCATGTCCTGGTGCATCATGCCTGCCTGCGGCGGCCCCTGACCATCTCTGGGCCCCATGCCTCGTGGAGGCATCATGCCACCTGGTGGCCCTTGCATCCCTCCAGGAGGAGGGCCCTGCATTCCTCGTGGGCCTGGCGGCATGCCATGGGGCCCCTGAGGGCCCATATTCCTCGGAGGTCCCGGGTGCCTCTGCATACCCTGGGGGCCGTGAAAGTCTGGGGGTCCCATCATGCCCTGCGGAGGGCCCTGTGGCCCCGGGGGTCCCATGTTGGGGCCCTGAGGCATGAAGGGGCCCTGCATCCCCCCTGGACCCATGGGGGGCATGTTAGGTGGGGGCATCTGCTGTGGGGGCATGTTCTGGGGAAAGCCTTGAGGAGGGGGTGGCATCGGTCCTCCTTGGCCAGGAAAAGGTGGCATCGACCCAGGCTGACCACCAGGGGGATGCATGCCATGCTCAGACAGCTGAGACATCCGCTCAACCTTTAGTTGCTGGGAAGAAGGGGGAAAATTACGTCAAAACCTGAAGGCTTCCACAATCATCAATTACACAGGAATTCAAGCAGTTATACATAAAATATTGAACATAAAATCTGCATCACTTATTGTTTGCCAAATATTTTAATATTGTGTGTGTGTGTGAGACCATGTGTGTGGAAGAAAGAGATCTCACCTCTAGCAGCATTGGGTTGCTATACTGTAGGGAAGCCATTTCTTGTTCGATCTCTGACTGGGTCTTCTTTTTTCCATCTGCCTTCTTCTCATCCTTCCTCTCTTTGGGCATCTCGCCTGGAGCAAGGGCAGGCTCCTTGTTTTCTGACCAGGCCTGGCAGATAGATAGCAGAGTGTGTGAGAGAACTACCGCAACGGCGCAATGACGGCCAACACAGCCTGAACACCGAGAACCAAAGGAAGAAGCATGGACAGTGTAGAGTTCTAGTCCGGGGGTGTACCTGTTGAAACTGGGCTGGGATAGGCTTGGCGTAGGGCACTTTCTTCTGGGGAACTTTCTTCAGGTCTTTCAGCATGAGGTCCTCCATTCCCCAGTCCAGCCCTGGGATGGTCATCTCCGCCTCAGCCGCTGGTTCTTCTGCAGCACCAAAGCAGCCAGGGGTGATTATATGCACAATGCATTTCAGTAGCTATGAATGTTGCAGTTAGCCATTCAAAGAGAGAGAAAGTAACAAAGAGAGAGAAATGAGAAAGACACTAGTACTTACTAGTCTGCTCTTGCTCCATGGCTGCTTTCAGCTGCTCTGGGATTCCCATGCCAGGGATGGAAGACATCCTGTCTGGCTCATTGTCATCTGCCAACACAATACAAACCAGGTTAGCCAACATCCACCCACAGACCACATACCTTCCCATCCCTTTGACTGTCACACACACACACACACACTCACCATACTCCACACCATCCTCTGACATCCCTGGTAACAGGTTCAGATTGTACCGGTCACGCATTTTGTCCCCTGGCCGATTTCTGGTCCAAAATTTACTGAAGACAAAAGAGGACAGTCAATTTTTACATTACTTAGAGGTATACACAACTGATAGACAAAAGTCACTGAAAAACACTACTCAAAGTACTAATAAGAAGTAGATACTACGAGTATCAGTGCTGAGATAGTAATGACTGCATTACTGTGACTGACAATGATTGAATTCTGTTACTAACCCAAGGGAGAATAGTACTAACCCTAGGATGTAAACCTTGCTACTGTATAGTGTGACTAAGTTCTTTATCTACAGCTGCTGAGACTAACCTTGTGTGGTCGTTGGAGCCAGAGCACAGGATGTGGCCCAGTGGATGCCAAGCTAAACTCCAGATCATGCCCTCATGTGCCATCTCCATACCACCAATTTCCTTCTCCACCCTGGCAACAGAGAAGACACAGGCACTTCAAAAACAGCACAAGAAGGACTGAGGAATGTTATTGATATAAAAAATGTGCTAACTGAATTCTTCCTTGTTAATTTGTATTTCCACCCGTCTTACCCAGCCTGCCAGAAGAGCAGGGATCCATCGGAGCCCCCACTGGCAAACATGCCCTCATGAACAGGGTGCCAGGCCACAGCTATGGCAAGAAAAAGCATACAAAACATGTCACAAAAAAAGTGAATAGCACATCGGGATAACTCTAAATTAACATAGTCAGACATTCGGCTTATCCACAATGACACTGTGCAAAATGCTGAAGTTAATATAAAACACAAACAAGCTCATATATGCTTTTTGCTGCACTGGCCCCTGACATACCGGTGGCCTCTTTTTTGTGGCCTCTGAAGATCTGCAGCTCTTCCTTCAGGTTCCGGATGTCGAAGAGCTTGCACAGATGGTCACGTGACGCCGTCAACAGCCAGTTGCCATTGAGGTTCCACTTTACTTCCATCACTGTGTTCTTGTGGGCGTGACTGGAAAACACACAGATAAATTAACACACCGCTTAAACAAGGGTGCTACATTTCTCCTCCATTCAAATCATCAAGCTTTAAGACTTTGTCAAGTCTAATTCTTTCATTTGTTTTAGCAATTTAGGGACTTTGTCTAATTTTGCATTTCATATCTGTGTGAAAAGCTGTGATAACTGAGGATGGGCAATAGGCCCCGACAGGAACTTACAGTGTGGCCAAACTCTGTCCCGTCTTTGGGTCCCAGAATTTTATGGGCTGCTGGCTGTCTTTGCTTCCGGACACAACCAGGCCTTTGGTGGGGTGCCAGTCGACACACTTCACATCTGCTCCGTGACCTAAGGACCAAGATAGCAAGACATTCTTCTACATCCATGTTGGCAAGAGTCCAGCACAGTCAAAACACTGACAATGGTTACAGTAAACAAACTGAAAAAGATCAGGGATTATAAAAGAGAAATGAATGCACTTAGTAGGTAAACAGAATGGAGCCTTAACTATTATTATAGGTAAAAAAAATGTTTTTGGTGTCTAGATGCATTTGGAGACATCTGTGAAATGAAGAGCACTATCCATGTAATGAGATTAGGGAGAGTAGAGATCATTTAAATGAACACCTTTGCAACCTCTCAGGCAATATGATTGCTAAGTTTGATTGATATTCATGTATATATAAATAAAAATAAATACGCTGCACATTTTCGAATCAAGGGATCCATTACATTTCCATTTGTTCCATTCGATCATGAGGACTATAATATTATGTATGAACACCACAACAGCGCACATGTATGCTGCTGGAGAATTTTCCTGTAATTGGCAAATGTATGTATGCGTATATATTTGTGAATGAGTGAGTGTGAGAGGGAGTGTGTGTACATGATCGAGGGAGAGACTGGCACAAATAACATTGAATTGGACATATTAGGGGAAAAACTGTTCAGGTAATCAGATCCTAACGGTTAAAGCTTCTAGCCTTTTGATTCCACATATTTGAGAAAATGCATTGAGACTGGATCCAATTTTAATCTTTACAAGAGGCGAGATATTGGCTCGTTTTACTTGAAGTACAGCTGCCATCATTTGTTAACATGCAAATGACCCTCAGTGCTTCACAATGCTGAATAGACAGACCCCTACTACTACATGTTATAAGCCTCTTTCTGTTATACATTCACTGTACACTTGATCCCTTTACCACAGAACAGTAATTTTAATGTATTCGGTCGGGTAGGCTTTGGGCCCCTGAAACAGCACTAAGAAATGCTGGTCAAGGTGGCATGTAACTTCTGAGTGAAGCTGGTGAGGTCAGTTTTGTGAGTCACAAATGCCCGTTACAAAATTAACATGAGGGAATGGAACATGGCTTAAGTGATTACAGTGTTTGAAAGGACGCCTTTATGAGTGTGGGCAAATCTCAGAAGAAAACCCTTTTCCAAGAACGGCAAAACCACAGAAAATAACTGAAACCTTGCTGAGCTGAAAATGTTGTGGGACCTCAATTAGAAATGCTGCACACTGCCCTAATTCATTTGCTTTAGAATAACTGAGCAGTTTAGAGTTTCTGTGTCTTGCTGTAATACAAAAATAATTAAAAAACATAAAAAATTCAACTCGCATCTGTAGCTCTGACGGGTTAAATTTGGTGTCAATTGCCAACAACCTTTTGCCTGTGCAGACATCCTCTTTCAAAATAGATCTCAGTATTTCTGAAGAACCAAGTGTTTGTGTGGGAGGTGAACAAATAAAAACAACAAAACAAAAAAAGAAGAAGAAGTCTTTCATGAGCGTTGCAACAATCAGTCTGATCTCAGATAGAGTTTAATAATCAGGTTGCTCAAGGTCTTTTCTACCTGATAAAGTGGTGCTATAACAAGAATGTTTATGAGGAGTACCTCTCTAGAAAAAGGAGGTGCTAAAAAATCTCGATAAATTTGAGTATTGTTTTGTGATACGGTATCTATTCTCAAAAACACCACATACATTATTTTATTGATTACATGCAAAGATTTGTGGCAGACAGTTTAGTGTTTAAACCCCTGATTACTAGATAGTGTTGTAACCTATTTGACTGCTCCACTCCAACATAAAAAGGGAAACTGAGATTCAGACCTGATGAATATGGTGGTGTGCTCTATGTACCATTTAGAACTGAATGTCACAATGTATTGCCTTAGTTTCAGCATCGCAACATACTGAATCATCACCCCTGTATTGCATCACCAGACTCTTGCCAATACTCAACCCTACTAAAATAATCTGAAACCACCTGGAACAGCCAAAGACTGGCTAACTGTACACACAGACATGCTGATAAATCTTTGGTCGATTATATGAAACCTCAACCGCAAATATAAATAACTCTGTAACCGATCCTTTTCTAAACCCCTAAAAACTCTCTGAAGTGGTATAACCATTTTAAGGAGCCTGTGAGTGGTAAAAAGAATACTTTATCTTTCAGTGATCAGGATATTCAAAAAGAACACAAACTAAAAGGGAGGGTACCGGGAAAATCTCATTAGAGAACCCATCCAGTGTTTCCACAATTATATGATTCCATTAAAACTAAAATCTAAGGAGGGTGTGATGGATATATTGAGGGAAGCATAAAAAAAAAATAAAAAAAACCCCTGCAATGTGTTATTATCTGAGTGCAGGCACCTAGCCAAAGCAGTTATGTAATCACCAAGAGTCCACATGGGCAATGCATTACACACCTACTTTGCACTTTATCACAATGTGATTGAACCTCTCTGTGAACTTGTACACAAATGAATGTGCACACGCAAGCAAACACACGCTTGAGGTGGGTTGTTCCAATTATTTTGCTTCGGAAAAAAACTCTACACCTCCCACTGTTGATGCTTCTGTGATTAATTGTATGAAACAAATACTCAAATTTGTATATTTAATAGGCTATGGTTTAAGTATTGACTGGATCCGGTCCAATTTTTATAGATTAGTATGGGACGGGCTTTAAACATACAAAACCATTTACACTGGCAGGGGAAAGTACTACAGTAAAGAAAATGTTAAGTTAAAGGGAAGAGAAAGTTGACAACACCTTTCAAATATTATTATTTAGATACATTTGAATAAATCTAATGAATTCTGGAAAACTGTTGAACTTTACTTTGCTGTACAATCACTAGAATGGTAATAGACTTCCACACAGGAAGTTTACTATGTTAGTTATAGTTAGCAGCTTACTTAAGAAGATGGATGCACAAGACCATGTCTAATGAGCCAAAATTCAGGAATGAGGTAATGTTACGTGAATCTGCTGCCTTGCCATACAGAACGTCCTCACTAACAAAAGTTTCCACCATGAAAAACAGACATGGAAACCTCAGTTGACAATCAACTTCAAAACTAGCAGAAACATTGCTTTAATAGAAGAGGCCAGCAAATATGGAGCAACTACACTGACTTTGTCTGTTGTTACATGGACTGATTTGATTAGAGCCATGTAAAAATCAGCACCTCATCTCCCTGCTGAATTTGGGTTAAATCCGCAAAGCCATTAGCAGCAACAAACTGATCATATCACTTTCAAGGTCATGCGTCTACAGACATGAGAATGGAACAATCGATCAGGCAATCAATCGCTATTTCTGTTATGCATAAACATGCACAATAGACGTCCGAGGGCGAGGGCTTCTTTCAAGAGTACACATGTATCACAAAGCAGATTACCAAAAAATTAAAAGACTAATGCTTAAAACATGTATTAAATAACTTTGCATATCTAAAATGTGCAACTTTATGCAATGTAATGCTTAGAATTAAATCAAATGTTATTTATCGTTCATTAAGGAAATCTACCATGTAAAATAAAAGCCTTTATTATGTTGTACTTTATTTAGTATGAGGATACGGGTAGCAGGTAAGGAAAGAACAAGAAAATCTAGACTACAATTGTCTAGTGTCATTTACCCCCTCAACGACATCCAAAGATTTGCTACATTCAAAACACTTGGAGGATAGTCTCTCATAAATACATCATCATAAAGAGAGATCTAACTCAATTGCAAATACAACCTTGCCCTGTGGAAATGACTTGATATGGTAAAAAAACTGGTACTGATGACCAACCCCTTTGATCAATGCAAGCAAGACACGTGAAAAGATGGTATGAGGGTGTTTTTAGTTTTGTTTTCCCAGCAAAGTTATTTTTGTTTCCCTTAAAAAAATAAACTGAAATAAGAGAGACAATGTGAAGATGTGTGTGCTGCAACTGTGTTTGTGAGTGAACCAGAGTGCAACCGTTTGCCAGTGAACCCGCAAGTGCATGAGGACATGGCATTGTTACATTGATAATAGGTGCAGTACATCTCTCATCAGTTAACAGAAACATACCTCTAAGAATCCTCTCTTCGTGACAGCGGAGAAAGTCCCAGATGCGTACAGTTCCATCATCAGAGCAAGTGGCAAATTTATTATCCGTGGGAGAGAAACTGAAGACACAGCAGGGAGAAAATCAACATTGCAGAAGGACTAAGCAGCTTTGGTGGCTTCAAAACCCAAGAACAAGGAAGCATCCGATTCTGACTTCTCTGCCAACACGGCTACCAGGGAGAAGCAGTGAACTGCCCCCTTGGATTCCATAGAGGTCAATGTCTGTTGCTAAACAACTTACAATGGTCAATTACCTTACATTTTCTTAATACAGATTTAAATTTGTCTAGAACTACCTCAACTCAAGTCTGAATAGACAACTCTAAACTCCTGCCCCACCACAGAAAAGCTATGGTCAAACAAATCCTTCCCTTAAATCTGACCAAGTGATCACAACCAGAACTACATGTTCCCTCTAGACTTGGAGCACACACTGTGACTATCGAGTAGTCTAACACAACCAAATGTCCAGACCTACTACACAGAGCTATCCACAGAATACCAGAGCAAAAGCAGCTACTTCACCAAATAATTTTTTCCCTTTCTAGACAATCCCAAAATCAAGCATCTAGTTCATATAAATAAATCGTTCACGTCTGCACGTGTATCCTTTCATTACTGCAGTGTTTACTGTAAATGTTGTCTAATGAACCAAGGCCCAAACAACTTCAGAACCAAACACATCAAGGACTATTCTTTGGTAACTATTGGTAATACGTACTCTCATCTTAAACTATGAATCTCTGTGCATTTTATTTTTTGTTTAGAATAAACAAAAGCGGAACTCAAGGACCATACACATTGGAACATTGCATTACAAATACACTAATATAGCAGTATGGGTAGTTACTGCAACCAGGGCAGAGGTGGGGTAGTGCACTCACAGTGAGATCTCAAAAACCTGTGTCACTTTTATTGAACACTGCTAGAGATGTGGCTTGTCTGGAATTAGATAAGGATTAAACCACACTGATAAGAGTGCCACTGGGACTGGGTGGTCTGTGATCCAGCTACCATGTGCTAGCATGTGCCGGTTAATACTGATCCAGCTGGCATATGTGGTTTCACTGAATACGCTACTGATGGCATTTATTTACTGAAAGAGTTAAAGATCCAAACTTTATTTGAAACCTGGGACTCTTTTGAGGTGTGGTAATGCCCCCAGTAACATTGGGGTGGTGGGGGGTGGCTATGGAATGTGTCAGTCTCAAGTGTGAGTTGAAAACCTGAGTTAAGATGAGAACTAATGGTGCATAGGAGACTCCAACGCACACAAGAGAACAATTTCTGTCCTTTCAGGAGGTCCCAGTAGACTCCCTTCAAAATTGTTTTTGCACAAAGAGGATTTTTTTTGTCCCTCTCATTTCAAGACTGCCAATCCTTGCTTGTGTACTCCCCCCCTCCCCCCCCCCCCACCAAGATGTTGTCAAAACCTTTTTATAAAAATAGATGTCAATTCTTTATTTTAAAAGAATGTGAAAATAAACCTTTTCTGTACATAGTAGTTATGTAGAGAAAAAAATGAAGACACATAATAATAATAATAATAATAATAACTCATGAGCCACAGGTGATAAATCAGTGCAGTGTTGCAACAGCACACACATACATCCGTCAATCATCCAGGACATGAAAACAGAAGGGCAGCACAGTGAGGAGTGTACCAGAACAAGGAGCACAGAAGGGAGCCCCCTACAGGCAAATGCATGGCATTGCAGGGTCACTAACAGGTTTGTGTTAACTACAGAAAATGGTAGATTTGGTATAGACCTGGCCTCTCTAATCGCCTCCTTGTGGGCCTGGAACATCTTGACGTTGTTCATGTTGGACTGCCAGTACTTGACGTAGCCGCCGTGGTCTGCAGTCAGCATCCACATGTCATTATGAGACCAGGTCATGGCCCGTACGGGACTGTCATGGGCCTGGGGGAGAGACAGCAAGCACAGAAAATCTGGGTGAGTACAAAACATAGAATATTAAGAACATTAAGAATTTGGTACATATTCCAAACAGCTAAATGGATATTTACCTGTAAAATGGTCTCAAAGTTGAAGGTGAGGCCGTTCCACAGAGTGAACTCCCCACTGGAGGCCCCAGTGACTAGTCGCCTGCCCTCTGGGGTCCACTGAAAACAGAATGCAAGGGGAGCAGTGAGTGAGACTGGAAGTACGAACAAAGTGTGATGAATGAATTAATCAAATCCTGTGATTCTCAGTAAGACTCAAATCACTGAAGCATTAAAATATATAAAAAACAAACATTTTATCAAATAGTAAAATTCAAAAGTTACTAAATGAACCACTCCAGGAATAGGAAATGTCAAGATAATCCCTTACCCGTACAACAAAGACAGGGCATTTCACTTTGTTGGTGGACGTTCTGACAAACTTTGTGGTGACTGCATTCATGGGGTTGTTGAGCATACCCACTGGGGGCACAAGCTGCAAACAAACAGCACAAGTTATATCCTTGGAGCATCCCGGGGGAGAAACAACAAAACCCTGCAATCGCTCATTCAGCTCCTAAAGCTGCAGGCAGCACCAAGGTCCAACAAAAACTTCACAAATACCTTGGTGACAATAAATAAAATTTCAAGCTAGTTTCAGTGTGACCCAAATATAACTTTTAGGAACTACCAACATGGCTCAATTGTCCATATAGAAGTCAGCATACCTAAGTGCAATTCATTTGCTTCAAAACATGTGTGTGTGTGTTCCATCATCTAATTCAAAGGATGCCAAAAGCAATGATTTTGAGCCACAAAACTGCATGATGAATCAGAGTACTCAGAGTTTTATCTTGCACATGTACTCACATCATTGTAACACCCTGCATCTGGCTGGATGGCGCGGAAATCTCTATGGTCACGCTGCCACAGTCGATTCTACAAAAATTATAGAAAATGACATTCAACAAGGGCCTCTCGTCCTGGGATTAAAAGGTTAATTTCAGAACTTCCCCAGACCTTCCAGTAAGTCTACAGGGACGTAGACAATGAAAGTGCATTGTACCAAGAGTAAATGGTAAGAAAATTGCACATTTTCCAGTTCAGCTAGATTTAATCTACTATATATATATATATAAATATTTATCTTTTCCCAGAAGAAGCTCCTGTCCCTGTCCAAAACTCAATGACACGTACCTCGAGGTATCTGATAACGGAGGGGTTGTAGTCGATGGTCTTGCGGTTGACGGCCTTCCTCATGCGCTTGCCATCAAATGTGAGCTGCTGCATGGCCTGCTGCTGGGCAAAGTCTGGCCGCTTGTAGAACAGCTGCCGTGGTGCCTGGTGCTGGAACCGAGGCATATGAAAGAACCGTGGCGGGGAACTGAGTTCTGTCGCCATGGTGACTACCGGAGTCTGGGAAATCTGGGGAAATTAAGGGGAAGCGGTGAGTGAACAGGATTCCTATGTTAACAGTCAGAACCTACACATACAGTGTGAAATACCCGTGATGACATCATTCATCAACTACCATCATTATTCTGAATAAAGATTTACATGCACAACAGTCTGCCATGTCTGGTTTCTAAGCTGAAACCCTTCTATGACATTCACCAGTGGCCTAACTGGTTGGTGTTATAACTACCTCCTAATTTCATTGTCTACCACCATGTGCTTTGAATTAAACTGCTGTGCTTGTATACACGGTTGAAGCATGAACTTGGGGTGTCTTGTAGTATGGTAGTAGTTATAACACCAACCAGTTATATATGTATATATTATAAATCTATTATAATTTCCCAAAGACCCACATCAAATTTTAGAAATGTAGAAAGGCATAATAGAGGTTTTTTTCTAAAACTAACAATGGACACATTAGCCTATAACAGTCTAACATCACAGTCGGCTCCGTTAAAAGCCAGCTACCATGCAAACCAATGTACTTTGGCAGAATCGATCTGTAATTAGCATTTAAAATGCACACAGGAGTGTGTATTATTTTGAGGGATCTATTAACAGAAAGGGAATACAGTATTTATTATAATTGTGTATAATCACCTTTAACTATGAATGATTGTGTTTTCATTAGCTTAGGATGAGCCCTTCATGTCTACATTGTGTTGTGAGCAAGTTAGAAACCCAACTTTTGACAACCCAGTTTTTGACAAATGGAGAGTCATAATTGCACCAGAAAAAGTGAGGAGTGAACTTCTGTTGTCAAATAAGCTCAAACTTGGGACAGGGAACAGCAGAAAACTAGGATACACATTGGTGTGGCCTTTCCAAGATGGAATTGCTGATGAGGGACAAATGTTTTCAGAGTGACGCCGAAGCTGCCTGTTTTATTTAGTAATTTAGCCTACCAATATGAACACAATTTGGTGTTTGATCATTTTAGTTAGAACATGGCCATGGGCATAGTTACCTTCACACAATAACTTTTGTCCCCATGTTAACAATGAAAAAATAGCTAATTGCTTCCAGGACTGTAATTTTACATTTGGGCACCAAAAGACCTGGTGACATTACCAAGATCAGGCCGTTGCTGAAAATGATTGCCAATAAATAACATAAGTGTAACATAAAACAAAAAAGCTTTCAAGCTTGTGTCAGCCAACAACTCATAATTTCAAGTACAAGGAAGCTGTGAATTTAGTCTGCAAAAATATGACTCAAAGCAGTTTCTAAATATTACCACTTAGGCATTGCAACCTCACCGCTAAATGCCACTAAATCCGACACACTGCACCTTTAACAAGGGCTGATGAATTCACTGGAACTGATACATTATACATTTGATTGTATTATGAGTGTTTTGATAGGCATCACATTTGTGCCACAGAATCATTCTTATCGTCTAACGACCCAAGGATCGGGATTGAATAGACCTGTGATGTCCCTGGTGACTCTCCCGTGCTAGGCAGAGCACACAGAGAGCGGAGCTGCAATGTAAACCACCAGGGGAATAGTGCAGCATACACTAATAGCCAAAGCTGGTATTGCATAGGGCAAACAAACAATTACGACAATTATTATACAGTAAATTTTTCCAACAAGGTCTGGAAAAGCTCCAACCTGAGTTAAACCAGTATGCACTCTCTGTGTTAGCAACAACTGTGCTTCATTTGCAAAACATTAAAGGGAGGTCTAAAAAGTAGCCGCAGAAAAGGCTGCACAAGGACAACTCCCACCCACTGCAGCACAGGTGTAAGTCCATATCATCCACATATATTGGCATACACACTTATAAATCAACACTTCAACATACCAGTGCCCTCAATGCTTTGCTCTCAGCTGGTTTTCAATGAGAACACTTCAACTGAAAAAACATGGCTTTGCAATCATGGACACTTCTCATAGTGCACAAATGTAGCAACCAAATATGAACAACTTTCACAACACCCAAGTGTTCCGAACAACTGTATAGGCTGTATAATTTTTTTCAGCATAGATCATTTCTATGAGGTGTCCAGAACAACATACTAAAGGTCCTAAGAAATCCTAGTTGAGGAAATATGTTTAATTCTCATCAATCTAAGTTGTGTGCTAATAATGCACGGCAAAAATACACCTCAAAAATGTATTTTTTTTCCTTTACTCCTATCAAAATTAAACTTTACACGATGAAAGTACCCATGAAAAGTAAAAAATTTTGATTTACAAGTTTCTTGTGAAATGAATTTTAATATGCACATGAGCTCGACACTTATTAATAATTCGATTAGTGTATAGCTCATTTACATATTAAAATTAATTGGGCTATAATGCACAGCGTGGAGGACTTCACACAGATACAAAATAAGAAGCCTGAATGGATAACTTGGGAAAAGTAAGTATTGTTGGTATATATATAGTATATTTGGTATATAAACCAAACTGAGCCATTATCAATGTCTGCCATATCGATTGCAAACAGGTAAAATAGTACTACCGCTTAATCAGGACAGAGTTTAAACATGTCTATACCAAAATAGGTACACTAAAGGTTGTTAACTCAAACCAGTTTGCTTCCTGATGCGTAAGACAAAAAGGTAAACAGTTCACATCAGTGGCAGGGGACAATTCAGATTGACGGCGAAATTACCAAAAAGAACTGAGACAGAAAATTGACAGAAACAAAAACACCAACTTCAAGACCTACGTCCACGTTTCCGGGCGGTTAGGTTAAACACACATTTGAAATACCTAATTTACCGTTGAAAATCATTACATAACGTTAAGTGGGTTCCTTTATCATGTAGTTAACTTGGCTTGCAAACGGTCCCAATCTTAATAGTTTGAGCCAACAAGCATTAGCCTATTTTCGATACCTTAAATGTTACAAAGATGTGCTTGCCATCTCGATAGCATCGAACTAACGTTAACTGACTCTACCGTAAAACTACAACCATAAGCTTATGATTGCCAGCGCTCTGATCAATTAAAACCGTACAAGTGTAACATAGCTAAGTTACGCTGACTTTCTATTAATGTGGTGGTAATGGAAATTTGAGTTCAAACTGAATTCAACCACCGATTTAACATTACCTGACCACCTCCGATCTAAACTACACCTTTAATCGGGGCTAAAGCAAGTGTGTTGAGAATCTTTTCCTGTTTCGGTTGCCGTGCTAACCACAATGGCTAGCTAGTTAGCTAACTGGCTTGCTAAAAAGCTAACAGCTAGCAAATGGCTTCAGAAGCACACTTAATCACGCACTACTTAACGATACAATGTTGGAACAGTCGTTTTGGGTGCAACATAATGCATAAGGGGATTTATTTATTCGACACTGACAAGAACACAGCTATCATTGTATCAAGAGATTCGGCGTGTTTTTCTCGCAACACGTTTAAATGGCGCCCCATTCGACTCATCAGCTCTCTCCAGCTAGCTAACGTTAGTTAGCCAAGTCGGTGCTGACGAACTCACCTACAATATCCAGTTGTGTCTACCTACAATTAAAACACAACTCTTCCTTGGGCAGATGACAGTATTCTCGCTCCCTGTAAGAGTAAATCAGACAAATATCTCTAATTGTACCGCTTCGACATTTTCGCTACCGCTAGTCGACCATGGCCTCCGACTCGAGGCTGTCCAACATCTTCTTGCTGTGTGTGACATCATTACGTATACGGCGGGAGAATCAACGTCACTGTGTAAGCAGATAGTATTAAGGCAGTTAGAAGCCTATTCTAAACATAAACGTTAAATCGTTCGCCCTTTACCTCCTACTGACTGCAAAAGAACACCCAAACCTTCTGCTGGATTTATTTTAAAGATATTTAATTTTATCTCCTAAAATATTCTGCTTAATATAACTTAATACGTATGTAGCCTACTTAACATTAAATAAATGACCTATGGGTTCTCTTGAGCCAACGTTCATCTTTTAATTTACATATGGAAACAATTACAAACATTTAGCTTTCCACATCACCACCCTTAATGTTATATTGTAAATGCTACACTAAAGTATGACTTTAAAGCTAAATGTATCATGTGCCGCATTTAGAGGCCATGAGAGGGGAGGAGTTATGAACATGGCAAAGTGGGAGGACGCAGCTCACAATGTGTGCGCCACGATGAAGGACAGCACAACGAAAGCGGCCATGGGTCTATCAGAAGAATGTAATATCCGCTTGAAAGAATAGAAGAGTTCTCTTCTCAGGTTAGATGTTTTCACATTTACACAACATATCTTATTATCTCTGACTGAACTTCCCATTATGTAGGCTATCGACTCGCTCACTACTTGCATTGGTTCATGGTTGATGTCTATTAAGCTCCTGTCCCAATACAAACTCCTCCCCATATTGTGCATGCACAATGAGCCAGAGGCTACTTTGTAAAAACAACCAGTTTGTCATTATACAGTGTATTTCAGTGTGGCAAGGCCAATACTGTACTCACATACAGTAATGCATCACCTTACACTTAGTACTAAGCATTAGGACCCAGAGGAAATCCTCTGTGTAGGCACCGTCCTTTGCAGTAAATATAGCCTGCTATGAAGCCAGAACAGTTCTCAAGTCACCGTCCTCAGAGGAAGAACTTGTGTACTATCTGCATACTCATATGGCGGCTGTTGCTCGATTGTGTTTTTGAAAGTAAGGGGGGTTAGTGTAGTTCTGTGTACAGAAATTATACTGAAAATGTGTGTGCCTGTGTGCAGTGTATTGAGATTATACAAAGAGAGAGAGAAAATGAGAGAAAAGAGAGAGAAAATAATGAATGAAAAAAAAGACATGCATCAGCTTAAATAACTGTTCTTGCTTCTCGTCCATGTTTTTGTTACCCACATTCAGTGAGAAAGAGAGATGCTGCAGTTGTGTAAGGTCACAGAGTGCCTGCTCATCAGCAATGCCCGGTCAGCATGCAGTACTGAGCTAATCCAGCAGGAGGCAGTCACCCTCTGCATCAACGTTTCTAGGCAGCAACCTTTTCCCTCTGGTCATGTCAGCACGGTCCGGATCCCTGTCTTCGATGACCCAAATGAGGACCTATACAAGTACTTTGATCAGTCAGCGGATGCTATTGCTAATGAAGCTGTACGGGGCGGACACAGCGTTGTGTACTGTAAGAATGGCCGCAGTCGCTCAGCAACCATCTGCGTTGCATACCTAATGAAGCATCAGGGCCTCTCCCTAGCGGAGGCATTTCAGGTAGGGAGCGTGCTGTTATGAAGATCATTCACTGAGATATGTTCAGCATTTACCAAAATAGAATAGACAACAATGATAGTTTTGAAGTATGTTTACGGCCTTGTGTTTGTGGTGGTCTCTGCCTTGAATAATGCCATTTTCTCTCTCCCCCTCATAAATATAGACTGTGAAGAATGCCCGTTCAGTTGTGGAGCCAAACCCAGGTTTCTGGGCCCAGTTGGAGAAATATGAGCAGGAACTGAAGAGCAGGAGGTCAGAGGATAGCAGCCCCATCATCCACCCTCCATTCTGATTTAGTCTCTATAAGTTCCCTACCTTTCCCTTTCCACCTTGACCCAGGACCCCCATCATGATGAAACTTAAGGGTTAGGTTTAGGTCACTCAGGATCATTAGGCTCCTAAAGGAAAGTCCCTCCTGTGCAATTCCAGGCACTGCTTTAAAACCATCACAACCATCCTTATTTTAAATATGTATCTGTAAAGAACCAAGTTTCGTGCTTGTACAACCATTACCTATTGTAAATGCTCATACTGTTGTTTATCACAAATAGCTTTTTGGGATATTAATTATTAATTTTTTTATAAATTTCAGAGCAATGCAAATACATAAACCCAAGCACTTCTTCTGGCGGTCTACCGAGCGACTGCTTTCATGGAGGAGACATTCATCACAACATAAATTCAGTGGAATGTAAATTTCTACGTAATATTCCAGTATGCATTTTCTGTTGGATTTATCAGTATGGAAACAAAAATGTTCAACCCAGTAAGACCACTGAAATGATTGAGGAAATACCATGTTGTTGAACAGCCCATTACTTATAACTGAACCTCCTGTAAGTCTTTTAGTTATGTTCAAGAACTCTTAGGCTGCATGTTTAGCAGTGCACTTGGGTTTTTTGTCCCATCCAACTGTCAACAGGGGATACATGAAACTAGATAATAGCACCAGCCATTAAGGGCTATTATCATTATTAACTCAACCCAGAATCTCAGCTGCCCATGCCTTGTTGATCCACTGTTGATGGAAGGCAATGCACTAATAAAATGAATAGTGTGTACAACTCACATTAAAAGTTTGTTTTAAGTGTATTACATTGACATTTCCTATGTATACACTATTCTGCAGATCATTTTAGACTATGGTGTAATTTGTTTAGTATTAATCCTCTACATCTGCTGTTTAACTTGAACTTTTCAGGACTAAAAATTATCCGTTTCTATAGACCGGTTGTGAAAATGCACATATACCAAAACTAATCTCTTTTAAGAGGAAGGGGTCACATTTTTATTACATTTTATACCAATGATAGACAGCAAGAGAGGGAGAAGCAGTGATCATGCCTACTCAAACTTTTGACGCTCTCTATCTATCCACTCCAGGTAGTTAGACACTTTAGTGTAAATACCCAGTTTGTCTTTGTGACCACAGCCTTCCCCCCAAGACACCAAGCCAATCAGAAACCAGGTCTTGCGATACTCCACCATCATTGGCCCACCACTGTCTCCCTCACAAGCATCCTTTATATCACCCAGTATGCCAGCACACAGCACATTCTCAGACACAGTGTTCATCATCTGTTGACTGCACAGGGAGTGGTTTACCAAAGGGATTTGTATGTAGTTGAGGGCCGAACTGTAACGCTTCGCCGTTTCGTTGAGCTTTCCCCAGCCCGTCACAACAGTGGTCGTGCCATTGAGGTGTAACACCCCCTCGGCCAGCCCTCGACTTGGCAGGCAGGCCGGCAGGATGAAGTTGGAGAATTTCACCGGTGCTTCCAGGCGCAGAAGTCCAATGTCGTTGTTCAGTGTCACAGGGTCGTAATTGGGATGTGGAATGACGTCTACCACAGACACAGTGACCTCTGTGCCCTCGTGCTTAAAGCGCTCATAGTCACCTGTGGACACAGTAAGCAGTCAGGCTTTCAGCTGAAATAGTACTACTACAAACACAGTTACGCTCACTCAAGTCAAATAGAAAGACATGGACAATGATGAAAGAAAATGAAGGGAATGGAGTGTGAGGAGGAGAAGTCAGAAGGGTCATCATACCTAATCTGACACTGAAGCGATTATGGTTTTGCAGACAGTGAGCAGCAGTGAGGACCCAGCTACTGTCTATTAGAACAGCACCACATTGAAATTTCCCCTCCGGATTGATCAAAAGAGCCTAAATCATGGGTATGGAAAAGACAAAACATCAAGTATTATGGTGTAAAGCGAAGAACATAGTTCCGATCAAGTGTACAGACTATTACTCTAAAAAGCCCATTCTTTTCTAGTTGTTATGGCATTTAAATGATTGAAAGTTCTGGACTAGACTAGACTATTGTACCTGCCAGGGACTCTCTCCCTTCATGCCTACTTCTCCCCCAATCACCCATGGCAGCAGTCCTTGAATAGGCTCTGTGTTGAATGAGGACTTATGTATCAAGATCCTTCCACAGGCATGGTTATCTATGAAAAAAGAAACAAATACACACATATAGAGTAGAGAATATGTCTGATCTTGTTGTTGTATAAAAGTCAGAAATATAATTATATTCTTACTTAAAGGACTGCATGTTCTGAAGTTTTCGTGGATACTGTATCCTGGGAGACAGCTACAAGTACGGACCAGGCCATCAGACCTCAAATTACACTCATGGTCACAATCGCCATTTTGCACTGAGCAGTTAGAGGCTGTGCTAGCTAAAACACAGGGTAGTCATTGTGTTAGTTTTATACATAAACCACAACAGTCATTAAACATGTCATCGAACTGCCGCAAGATGAATCTAAGACCAGGAAGCTTACGTTGATTACAGTATTTCCCCTCATAACCAGGACTACAGAAGCATTCAAAGGACTGGAACTTGTCCATGCATGTTCCATTGACACACGGATTGGGGTCACACTGGTTACCATCTGAAAGACAAGAAGTTTAGCAAATACAGAGCCAGTGTTGTGCCTACATACTGTATATTTAATTAAAAACAAAGACTCTACCAACCTGTGTACACAGTCCAAAACTCCATCTAAAAAAAAGAGATTTCTGTTAGGGCCACGAGATTTGGATGAGCAGAGATGCCAGAAATTGGAGACATGTTCAAGGGCACAAAGAAGAAGTACTACCATTTGGTTTTGCTTGTCTATAATGCAAACACAATTTAAGAATTCAGTTTGGGGGTATTTTAGAGCCCAGGGGCCTAAATCAATTTTGGAGTGGTTGCATGTGGTAAAAGCAATGCTTGAACATGCAAAGTCAATAGGCATCACGTCATGGCACAAACTTCAGCTAGGCGCTGAGCCAGCTGATTTCATTCACAGGCGCTACCTCCTGGTTCTGCTGGTGCAAATAGCAAATCAAGATATATTTTACAAAATAAATAAAAGGAAGTTCTCTCTGACCATGGACAGCCCACCACAGTTGAATGCCTATAATGGCTATGAAATGAACACACCGTTTGCTCTCGGGTCTGGAAGATCTCCCTGGCCTCCTCGAAGGAACAAACCTCTTCAACACATTCACGTTCTTTCGATGGTGGTCTGAGTTCTTCAAACACACTATTGGCCCGTTTAGAGCGCAGAAGTGAATGTGCCTGTGGTCCACTGTAAAAAACTGGTTCAGAGACCCAGAGAAAAGTGAGAAGTATACAGGTGGATTAAATAGTATTTGATTGTTTAGAAATGCTGGATTCATGTGTCGTCTTCAGACCACTGAAATCTAGATAAATTTCAGTACACATTAACACATGAGGATCTCTGCCAAGTCAAAAGAGCCCAGTAATGTACTCATGGATACTCTCTTGGGAATTTGTGGCATACCTGATCTGCTATAGGCACCCACACACCACAGCACAAGAAGACAGGTGCACAGCAAGGGTCGCCACATGATGGCTACAGACACTGTAAACACATTGGATTCCAAACACATCAGAGTCCATGTATTCACCCATGTATTCACATTCAACATTTTTTGATGATCCTACATTAAATACATACAAACTAAATATTTCTCACTGTATTAAAGATCGTCCTTTGAAACTCCTTTCTAACTGCCATCAGTTGCAAAAAGAAAAACTGTTGAACTTACCAGGTTATTCAGTTTATTGTCCGGCACAAGATGCAGAGCGTGAGAGCAGTATGAAGGAGGGCAATCCAGTACCTGGTCTCAGCTGAGCAGCGTATCGATCTTATCCACATAACATTAGTCGATGGAATTATAACAAATACTGCACAGTTGGAATAACAAAAGTTTAGGTAAACCTGATTCCAGAAGCCTAGTAACAGATACAGAACATGAAAAAACCACACTGTACGGCAGTATTTCAGATAAGCAAGCCCCAAATGGAATTAATATGTCAGATATTTCTTCCTACTTACATTTTGAGAATTAAGGAAGGGTTGTGGATGACAGTTGTGATGTTTAAACAAAGTTAATGACTAACTTCAGATGTTTACGGAGAGTCCACAGTCTGCCTACTCCTGTTCGCTTAATGTGTAAACACCCGCTCACTCCCACAGAGGTACATGAACAATTATAATGTGTGTTAAAATGTTTATAGGTAACCAAATGACACTGAGATCTAACCCCCCATCTTACCGTATATCTAACCTCCTGTGACACTTATCATAACTTACCTGTACCTAACTGGTAAAGTAATGAATGCATTCATTAACAAAGATCAATACCGTATTTCATGCAGTTGTCTCACACGTTCATTCAAAATCATTGGCAGTTTGCTCGTCTTCTCCCCAACGTTGTCTTAGTTTTTTAATTAGAACTACCTCTGAAACATATCTAGCCACCTCACACACACACACACACACACAAGTACACATACACACACACACACACACACAAACAAACACACACACACACACACACACACACACACACACACGTACACATACACACACACACACACACACACACACACACACATCTACACGCATCTGTAAAGAACCAAGTTTCGTGCTTGTACAACCATTACGTATTGTAAATGCTCATACTGTTGTTTATCACAAATAGCTTTTTGGGGTATTAATTATTCATTTTTTTATAAATTTCAGAGCAATGCAAATACATAAACCCAAGCACTTCTTCTGGCGGTCTGCCGAGCGACTGCTTTCATGGAGGAGACATTCATCACAACATAAATTCAGTGGAATGTAAATTTCTACGTAATATTCCAGTATGCATTTTCTGTTGGATTTACCAGTATGAAAACAAAAATGTTCAACCCAGTAAGACCACTGAAATGATTGAGGAAATACCATGTTGTTGAACAGCCCATTACTTATAACTAAACCTCCTGTAAGTCTTTTAGTTATGTTCAAGAACTCTTAGGCTGCATGTTTAGCAGTGCACTTGGGTTTTTTGTCCCATCCAACTGTCAACAGGGGATACATGAAGCTAGATAATAGCACCAGCCATTAAGGGCTATTATCATTATTAACTCAACCCAGAATCTCAGCTGCCCATGCCTTGTTGATCCACTGTTGATGGAAGGCAATGCACTAATAAAATGAATAGTGTGTACAACTCACATTAAAAGTTTGTTTTAAGTGTATTACATTGACATTTCCTATGTATACACTATTCTGCAGATCATTTTAGACTATGGTGTAATTTGTTTAGTATTAATCCTCTACATCTGCTGTTTAACTTGAACTTTTCAGGACTAAAAATTATCCGTTTCTATAGACCGGTTGTGAAAATACACATATACCAAAACTAATCTCTTTTAAGAGGAGGGGGTCACATTTTTATTACATTTTATACCAATGATAGACAGCAAGAGAGGGAGAAGCAGTGATCATGCCTACTCAAACTTTTGACGCTCTCTATCTATCCACTCCAGGTAGTTAGACACTTTAGTGTAAACACCCAGTTTGTCTTTGTGACCACAGCCTTCCCCCCAAGACACCAAGCCAATCAGAAACCAGGTCTTGCGATACTCCACCATCATTGGCCCACCACTGTCTCCCTTACAAGCATCCTTTATATCACCCAGTATGCCAGCACACAGCACATTCTCAGACACAGTGTTCATCATCTGTTGACTGCACAGGGAGTGGTTTACCAAAGGGATTTGTATGTAGTTGAGGGCCGAACTGTAACGCTCTGCCGTTTCGTTGAGCTTTCCCCAGCCCGTCACAACAGTGGTCGTGCCATTGAGGTGTAACACCCCCTCGGCCAGCCCTCGACTTGGCAGGCAGGCCGGCAGGATGAAGTTGGAGAATTTCACCGGTGCTTCCAGGCGCAGAAGTCCAATGTCGTTGTTCAGTGTCACAGGGTCGTAATTGGGATGTGGAATGACGTCTACCACAGACACAGTGACCTCTGTGCCCTCGTGCTTAAAGCGCTCATAGTCACCTGTGGACACAGTAAGCAGTCAGGCTTTCAGCTGAAATAGTACTACTACAAACACAGTCACACTCACACAAGTCAAATAGAAAGACATGGACAATGATAAAAGAAAATGAAGGGAATGGAGTGTGAGGAGGAGAAGTCAGAAGGGTCATCATACCTAATCTGACACTGAAGCGATTATGGTTTTGCAGACAGTGAGCAGCAGTGAGGACCCAGCTACTGTCTATTAGAACAGCACCACATTGAAATCTCCCCTCCGGATTGAGCAAAAGAGCCTAAATCATGGGTATGGAAAAGACAAAACATCAAGTATTATGGTGTAAAGCGAAGACCATAGTTCCGATCAAGTGTACAGACTATTACTCTAAAAAGCCCATTCTTTTCTAGTTGTTATGGCATTTAAAAGATTGAAAGGTCTGGACTAGACTAGACTATTGTACCTGCCAGGGACTCTCTCCCTTCATGCCTACTTCTCCCCCAATCACCCATGGCAGCAGTCCTTTTATAGGCTCTGTGTTGAATGAGGACTTATGTATCAAGATCCTTCCACAGGCATGGTTATCTATGAAAAAAGAAACAAATACACACATATAGAGTAGAGAATAGGTAGAGAATATGTCTGATCTTGTTGTTGTATAATAGTCAGAAATATAATTATATTCTTACTTATAGGACTGCATGTTCTGAAGTTTTCATGGATACTGTATCCTGGGAGACAGCTACAAGTACGG
The DNA here is from genome assembly GCF_963457725.1 of Sprattus sprattus. Taxonomy (NCBI): domain Eukaryota; kingdom Metazoa; phylum Chordata; class Actinopteri; order Clupeiformes; family Clupeidae; genus Sprattus; species Sprattus sprattus. Next base: position 10,763,757 of record NC_137923.1, read on the forward strand.
ACCAGGCCATCAGACCTCAAATTACACTCATGGTCACAATCGCCATTTTGCACTGAGCAGTTAGAGGCTGTGCTAGCTAAAACACAGGGTAGTCATTGTGTTAGTTTTATACATATACCACAACAGTCATTAAACATGTCATCGAACTGCCACAAGATGAATCTAAGACCAGGAAGCTTACGTTGATTACAGTATTTCCCCTCATAACCAGGACTACAGAAGCATTCAAAGGACTGGAACTTGTCCATGCATGTTCCATTGACACACGGATTGGGGTCACACTGGTTACCATCTGAAAGACAAGAAGTTTAGCAAATACAGAGCCAGTGTTGTGCCTACATACTGTATATTTAATTAAAAACAAAGACTCTACCAACCTGTGTACACAGTCCAAAATTCCATCTAAAAAAAAGAGATTTCTGTTAGGGCCACCAGATTTGGATGAGCAGAGATGCCAGAAATTGGAGACATGTTCAAGGGCACAAAGAAGAAGTACTACCATTTGATTTTGCTTGGCTATAATGCAAACACAATTTAAGAATTTAGTTTCGGGGTATTTTAGAGCCCAGGGGGCTTAAATCAATTTCGGAGAGGTTGCATGTGGTAAAAGCAATGCTTGAACATGCAAAGTCAATAGGCATCACGTCATGGCACAAACTTCAGCTAGGCGCTGAGCCAGCTGATTTCATTCACGGGCGCTACCTCCTGGTTCTGCTGGTGCAAATAGCAAATCAAGATAGATTTTACAAAATAAATAAAAGGAAGTACTTGTTCTCTCTGACCATGGACAGCCCACCACAGTTGAATGCCTATAATGGCTACCGTGACATGAACACACCGTTTGCTCTCGGGTCTGGAAGATCTCCCTGGCCTCCTCGAAGGAACAAACCTCTTCAACACATTCACGTTCTTTCGATGGTGGTCTGAGTTCTTCAAACACACTATTGGCCCGTTTAGAGCGCAGAAGTGAATGTGCCTGTGGTCCACTGTAGAAAACTGGTTCAGAGACCCAGAGAAAAGTGAGATGTATACAGGTGGATTAAATAGTATTTGATTGTTTAGAAATGCTGGATTCATGTGTCGTCTTCAGACCACTGAAATCTAGATCAATTTCAGTACACATTAACACATGAGGATCTCTGCCAAGTCAAAAGAGCCTAGTAATGTACTCATGGATACTCTCTTGGGAATTTGTGGCATACCTGATCTGCTATAGGCACCCACACACCACAGCACAAGAAGACAGGTGCACAGCAAGGGTCGCCACATGATGGCTACAGACACTGTAAACACATTGGATTCCAAACACATCAGAGTCCATGTCACTTATGTATTCACATTCAACATTTTTTGATGATCCTACATTAAATACATACAAACTAAATATTTCTCACTGTATTAAAGATCGTCCTTTGAAACTCCTTTCTAACTGCCATCAGTTGCAAAAAGAAAAACTGTTGAACTTACCAGGTTATTCAGTTTATTGTCCGGCACAAGATGCAGAGCGTGAGAGCAGTATGAAGGAGGACAATCCAGTACCTGGTCTCAGCTGAGCAGCGTATCGATCTTATCCACATAACATTAGTCGATGGAATTATAACAAATACTGCACAGTTGGAATGACAAAAGTTACCTACTTACATTTTGAGAATTAAGGAAGGGTTGTGGATGACAGTTGTGATGTTTAAACAAAGTTAATGACTAACTTCAGATGTTTACGGAGAGTCCACAGTCTGCCTACTCCTGTTCGCTTAATGTGTAAACACCCGCTCACTCCCACAGAGGTACATGAACAATTATAATGTGTGTTAAAATGTTTATAGGTAACCGAATGACACTGAGATCTAACCCCCCATCTTACCGTATATCTAACCTCCTGTGACACTTATCATAACTTACCTGTACCTAACTGGTAAAGTAATGAATGCATTCATTAACAAAGATCAATACCGTATTTCATGCAGTTGTCTCACACGTTCATTCAAAATCATTGGTAGTTTGCTCGTCTTCTCCCCAACGTTGTCTTAGTTTTGTAATTAGAACTACCTCTGAAACATATCTAGCCACCTCACACACACACACACACACGTACACATACACACACACACACACACAAACAAACACACACACACACACACACACACACACACACACACACACACACGTACACATACACACACACACACACACACACACACACACACACACACACACACACACACACACACACACACACACACACACACACACACACACACACACACGCACACATGCACACATGCACACATGCACAGAGCCCCCAAAGACTGACCAAAACAAATGTTTCTTACCATATTACTGTAAGGTTAGCTGTGGAAACCTTAGTAAAACATAAACAAAGTCAAACTAACAATAGAAAACAATGGGGCCAAAAGAGGGGACACAGTTAAACAAACCCGATATCATATACAGTCCATTATAGGGAAAATATGAACAATGACACCTCAACAAACTCTTTTTGCTTTTCTAAGTGTCTGTTTCTCTCTCTTTTTCTATTACAAAGGAAAATACAAAGAGAATGTAAACACTGTATTGAGTGTTCTTATGCGTAACTTATATATTTTAATAAAAACTCATAAATGATAAACTAGTGTATCTGGCTTTGCTTTACTTTGTCCTATTTACGTAATAAAGTTGAAGGAGGCCCTCCAGGTGTCGAACTGTACCACCTGTACTGTTGTACAGTGGTAAAGTTGTATATAACACTTACGTTTGTATCTATCTATCTATCTATCTATCTATCTATCTATCTATCTATCTATCTATATGTTTGTCTCCAACCGCTTCTTACATATTCTTAGCCCTCCCTTCCTCATCATTCTACCCTCCTAGACTGACCTCTGGCCAAGTTCTATTCATTGTTCCCTCAGAAGGACATGTTCTCTTGTCAATGTAACTTCGTTCTGGGTTCAGACTCTATGAAACAGTAGTCAAGGGTGAGACAGTGGTCATTAATAATGGTGCTAGAACAGTAATTCAAACTTGATAACATTTAATTTGGTACTTAGTGAGCCAGAGGAAAAAGGAAGGTCATTTAATCTTTTTGTGATTCTGTCCTCTCAGAAAGAACTGACTCATTCTCTTGTGCAGAAACAAGAGCAACAGCTTGTTCTCATAAAGGGGACAGCGTTGTGACATTGTAACATAAATCACCTGGCCTGCTCAGATTTAAAAGTCTATTCATCTGAAAAACCGGCACTCTAGACTTCCTAACACTGGGATAAAAAGCTGGTATGCAGGGCATGTAGTTACACCTAGGTCCCCCTCATCGAAAGGATGAGGAGCACACAAAGGTAGAGGAGAGGAGGGGAACAAAGTGAGACTTGCCACCTGAGGACCTGTCTCCGTTTGTCTGCGGGTGTGGAAACGAGGACACCCATCAGGGCTGGGCTCTCTCTCTGTTGTACTCGTGCCTTGTTTATTGGGCTCCGGTGTCTCATGCACTGTTTGATTACATTGTCAAAGTGGATGAAAAGTGCAGACTCAGGTTGCGTGGATGAGGGCAGGGAGCGTGAGGCAAGGCTGGCCTCAGGAACATCCACACAGTGCCACAGGCCTCAGGAGTTTCAGCTAAATTGGTTAAATGGGTTGGTGCGGGTTTGGGCACAATGGAGCTTAGCTAGGGCCAGGACAACTTCCTTGCTTTCTTATAACTAACATCTGAGGTAGGCCTCTCTCTGTGATAACGGAATTGCTTGGTCTGTAAGGTTTCAACTAGGTGGCCTGGGAATGCGATGTGCGAATACTTTAAGAAGTGAAAAACAAAAGGGTGAGCATGACTTGCAGTGACATCAACAGTCTCTACAGTGTTTAAACTAAACTCAAGATATGAGAATCCTTAGTACTCTACAACAGACCTGGTGATATTTCAGCAAACAGGCTGTACTGCTATGCTACATAGGGTCCAGTCTGTGACAAACACATAAGCACAATTAGGACACCAGGAAGGGATGGGTTTCTCCAGAGTTTTAGAACACTGTCCATACAGTTATAGAACACTGTCCGTCTCTACGGGATTTGCTTTCAATCTGAAACCCTTATCTACATCTCAGCAACCTAGGAGGAGTCAGAAAGGACTTAGTCTAGTTATGCTTGTAATTTGCGATTTTTTGGTGGACTCTCTCAATGCTAATAAGGTCACCTTACAGAGTGCCTTTGTTATTCTGTGTCATGCACAATGTAATATCATCCCCGTCCCATCTGCTTTGTATTCGGACCCAAAGGAAGATGGTCAGGTTGCAAAAACACTTTTTTTTCTTCTTTTTTACTTTTTGGACATTGTCACCTGGAGCTTATAAATCGATCAAATATTTTGTCCTGTGGTTCACTTCACAGACATCTCATCCTGATGATGGCTCACAGCTCCATTGCGACTGTAAGTGTGATTCGAAATTACCTACTAATGATGGATTTGATTGACAAAACTAGCAGGCAGTGTGTTTTTGATTGGTTTGTGTAATTTCTAAATGCTGAAAGGCTGTTTAGTCATGAATTGTTTTAGATCATTTTGGTAATTTTATATTTGATTGCAATTAGTCACTGGATGAATGACTGAAGTGTAATTTGTAAAAGTGATGTGAGGCTATTGAAAGACTGATCTCTGGTTCACTGTGGTCAACTGACTTATCAACGCTGTGATGCTTGACTAGGAAAGGATAGATTGCATGTGCTGATTTAACAAACGCACCACGCAGAGCACTGGTCTGACTTCATTATTGATTAATCAATTGTCATTGATTTATCACACATATTCTGCTGATCTGCTGTCCCCTGTATGTTCAATCATTTCAGTGTTGAAACTATTTTTCCTTTAATGAAAGAGTAAGCAAGAGAGTCCAAGAGATAGCTGGAGAAAAATATCTGATTGAGGAATGCGGTTTAGTCTACTGACTCGATAAGATTGGTAAATTATTTTTATATTGACTTAAACTGTGCCAAAGAATATACTGATAAAGATCTAGAGAATGTGGAATAACTTGAAATGACACCAGACAAGGATTACAAAATTGAGCACTGATCTGGTCAGTGTCATTATAGTTGGTGAACGCAAACTTTTTCAGCTCCTAGGATTCCATACCAAACTCTCTTTTTCACTCACTCACTTTCACTCACTGTCCGTCTTTTTGTTTTTCTGTCTCTATCCACACTCTGCAGAGGATGTTGCCTTTGCTTGGGCTGCTCTCTTTTCTCCCTGTCTCCTCAGCAATGATTCCCAGACTTCCAGACAGCCAGTCTCCAGAACAACCCGTTCCTCCAGAGGATTACGGAATGGCCTCAGGATCATATGACATGCCACTTGACCTAGTCCCAAGGTCACGGGGACACATGCCATCTGATGGCTACCCTATGCCACCTGATAGCTACCTGATGTCATCTGATGGTGATCCCATGCCCATGGATGACTACCCCAGTGGTTACCCAATGCCACCCGACAGCTACCCAACTTTATATGATGGTGATTCCATGCCATATGAACATGACCCAATGGCATGGAAAGGCCAAGCCCAGGACTCCGGTGGCTTCCCCATGCCAATACCCCATGTGCCTCCATTGCCTCGGACTCTGCCGAGGGAAAACATGACCAGTAACCTGACGTGGGATTATGATGAGCCGATGGTGCCCGATCCATCCTACTGCGACGGGCTCCTGGAGGCACCGACCCCCTGGTTCTGCATGTGCAGACTGTGCAAGGGCAGCAACGTGGGCCCCAAAGGTGACAGAGGACCCAGGGGTCGGCCAGGTACGCTTTAAACTACAAACTCACTCTTCCTACATTTCTGATGGTCTATTCACAGTTAATCTCAGTCCTTAATCTCAGAAAATGTCACACACCTATATGAAGTTTGATAGCTACGTGTGTTGTGTGTTGACAGTTGTTGTATGAACATGTGATCTCTCACATTAGGCCCACCAGGTAGTCCAGGGAGAAGAGGCTTGACAGGGTTTAGAGGTCGTCCAGGATTTGTTGGTCGAGAGGGACCGAAAGGTAGGTAATACAGCCTCTGCAGAACAACATGTTTTGAAAAATGAAACGTTTTGAATATTTTCAGGTGTTCTGTGTTCATCATGATGCTTTAACCACCTCCTTTTTTTAACCACCTCTTTTCCTTTACCACCTCCTTTCTTTAACTTGTGTTTGCTCTGTTAGGTCAGAAAGGAGACGATGGTTTTAAGGGAGAGAAAGGCTCAGTAGGATTCACGGGCAGTAAAGGATCTCTAGGCTTTAAGGGTAAGCTGGAAACTCGCACAACAGAGTGCACGACTCATGTAACTGTGTCTGTCTACTCACCTGTCCCTATCACTCCACCTCTATGCTCTAGGTGACAAAGGAGACCGAGGGGATGATGGTACTGCAGGTGTGCAAGGGCCTCAAGGTGAGACAGGTGTCTGTCCAGAAATCTGCGATTCCATCCCAGGCCCGCCAGGAGAACCAGGCCTTCCGGGTAGCGCAGGGGCTAGGGGTCTTCCGGGGGTAGAGGGTCCACATGGTCTGACAGGACCGATGGGAGACACAGGCGACTTGGGTCTGCCAGGTGTCCCCGGGGCAGAGGGGCAGAAAGGAGACCAGGGTTCAAAGGGTGAGTGTAACTGCACGGACGGGGCAGATGGATCTCACGGGATGCCTGGTCCAACAGGTCCAAAGGGTGACAAGGGCACGATGGGCCCTCAGGGTGTCTCAGGGATCAATGGTGAGAAGGGGGATGAGGGAGGCATTGGCATTACAGGAATGCCTGGTCCGTGTACGCCAGTCATCCAGTCAGCTTTTACAGCAGCTCTGACCAGCAGCTTCCCACCACCAAACACGCCTGTGGTCTTTGCCCGCATCATCTCCAACTTCCCAGGGAATTATGACTCCATGACAGGTAAATACACAGCCCCCGTCAATGGCACCTATGTCTTCAGCTACAACCTGCAGGTCTTTGACAGAGTGCTGAGGGTCGGAATCTACCACAATTATGACCCAATCTTGAGGTCAACCGAGCTCAATAACCTGGGCACTGCCTCCCAGCAACTGATACTACACCTGACCACAGGAGACAGGGTGTGGCTGCAAGTGAAGGACACAGAAACCAATGGTATGTACACAAGCTCGGAGTCCAGCAGCACCTTCTCCGGCTTCCTGCTTTACCCCGATTCGTGTGACCTGCCTCTATTCAGAGATTTTATCCCACCGATCGAAGGGACCTACTCATGGGGAGAGCTGGAAGTCTAAACCACCTAGACACACAACCAGCAACCACCATCATATGTCAGCCTGCGCATAACCAAATAAATACAAGCAAGCCTGTCCAAATAGTGTGTTGTCAGACAACCCTGATAAATAATACCCCTACAACCCACCACAACACATGTCCCATAACCAACAGAGAAAACTCTTTAGGCCTGAGTGTACTGCCATCTACACTTTGATGCAGTTTCCTGTGTAGGCTTTACATCTTTTACAGAAAAATTCAAATTAATGTACTCAATAGATCTATGTACACAATGAACACTCTTTCAAAACCTAGCCCTTCTGCAGAATAGTGGGGTTTTGCTAATCATAGCACTTAGCAGTGCTGTTCCAAATACCGGCAGAACATGTTTTATTTGGACAGCCTATGAATAACCCTTTAAGTGACCTCTTACTCCAGTAATGTACTTGTAGCTCTTTCCATATTGAATCAGGCTGATTTGTGAAATATCACAAGAGTACATTGAAGAAGGAAGTAAGTTGTGGTTCTGATATTGTGAAGAAATAAGGATGGGAGGTTTGGCTCACTCACAGTTACTTTGAAGCGTGATTTTCCAAAAGCTTGGAAACATTAGAGAGTGTGTAGTGTGCAGTATACAGTCCAGAGGAATTGGTCTGTGTTTTTTGGTCTTGGCTCTGTGTGTGAAGTGTGAGAATGAAAGAAGAGAAGCCTGGAATGGAATTGAAATGTACTGTACAGTAGTTTTTTTTTTGCTGTTGTGCCATTGTGTATAGATCATACTTTCTGAAATAAACCACTAAAGAAAATTATGCCAGGTCCTATGAGTGACTTTATTAAGGTGGTCCCTCTCTAATATGAACTGCCCTGAATGATGCAACATTATAACACAGATAGCCAACAAAAATATCACACCATCATATGAAACGTATGATGGAAAGCCATATTAACTTATCTAATGTGCCAAATCTGTAGGCTGACACATACCTGCCATCTATTGCCTACATAAGACTCCACTTACATACATATCAACAGACACAAGGAATAGGATGAGAACATGGCAGTTTCTTTTACAATGACGCCTGGTGGCCAATCAATGCCAACACAAGGTGCACGACAATATCTACAGTACAATCAACTATGTAACATTTGTAGGTGTTCCAGAATACTTTTCAGCCTTTTAGAATAACCGCCTTTGACATTTCCGCATGTCCTTGATGCATGTTCCCCTCCCTCCTCCCTAATGTCTCCTGTGTGTCCCAGTCTAGGATGCCTCTCCAGCAGACACGTTGGCCTCCTCGTCCTCGACCATGCCCTTCAGATAGGAGCGTTTGAACTCCTCAAACACCACCTCTTCCTCCATTTCACTGTGTATTGGAGAAGGAAACAGGAGACCCATTTAAGCACAAAAGTGGCCAGTCAGGTATTTAGGTGAGCGAGACCATAAGATAAAGTAAAGAGCTAAAGCAAGGCAGGGGAGATAAAGGCCCAAGCAATACAATGACACTGATAATAGAGCAGGTCTCAGGGACCCAAGATATTACACAACTTCACATTTTATGGTGGGTACTCATGCAATGGTGAATTTATCTCATGAAAAGAGAAAAAAATCCTTTCATGAACAACTACCTACCTCTCCCTCACTTCAGGAAGCATAGGGGGGGAAAGGACAGCATGAATGTAAAATTAAACTGAAAAGGAAAGTCATGTACTGCCAATGAGTTCAATATGCAAGTTCTCTCAGACATACAGTATAAACACACATACCAACATGAACAGATACAGAGACATACACACACACACACACACACACACACACACACACACACACACACACACACACACACACACGTGCACAAACAATACCTGCAGCAGGTTTTGGGTGCATCAAACGAAACGGAATCTCTACCCCAACCTCACTGTCAAGGAAACAACAAAATATAGGCATTAAAGTAAATATTAAAGTTATTCCACAGAAATATTGCAATACAAATGGTTTACGAAAGATGTCCACAACTGAATGGAGCCCATAAACCATATTAGAGCAAAAATCAAGTGATTTAACCCGTATTTTTAAACACAATAGGAATGTTTGGAAAGGACTGGACTCTACTCCACCATGTCAAAAAATATCAGAAAAAAACTCACCTGGACCCCATCATCCTGTCAAAGATAATGGCATGAAAATTAACATTATTTGTCAATAAAATGCACCAGCACACAGACAACACAGCCACCCACTCACACCCACAGACATATAAGGCAGGTGTTACTTAACTAACAAGAGAGCAAACCTACCCTCCAACGATGAGCTTGACCATAATTCGGTAGGACACCAAAATACCCATCACCTCTTTAAGCACTCCTGGTTTACAACTGCAGAGACAGACAGAGCAGTCAGTTACTGTAACCACAACACCTGCAAGGTGCCCTGTGGTTAGTCTAACAGCCCTGGGCTAGTTTTACACATCAGCACACATCATCCAATGATACCTAGCTAAGTGTCAACAGACACGCCAAGAGCCCTAGAGCTGTTTGCAAAGATGTCAGTCCATCATTCCATACATAGGCCTTGTTTGAACTCTCATTTTCACAGCAAGTGCTGATAATCATCTTTTGCACCTCACCATGTTATCTGTAAATAAGGTATGTCCATGCCTCTGTTCAAGGTGTTGCCTTTTGCCACTCAACTGAAAACAAACATTCTTCTACTACTCCATAAAGGATGTGTCTGATTGGAATCCTGTTCGTCCTGTGTTGGTTTAGGCCTCAGGCATGTCTCAGCACACTCACATGCTGGAGGAGGCCAGGTTGGTGTCCTCATGCTTCAGCTTGCCGTCCAGCGCAATGCCCCGCCTCTCACGGTTGTAAGCCAGCAGTGGAAGCAGTTTGTAGACTTTATCTAGACCGGCACCTGCCTCCACTGAGTCTCTATACCAGTAAGAAAATCAAGACATGAGGGAAAACACACTAAAGCTACAGTAACTACTTTATTTCTTTATTTCTATAATGTCCAATCCTCACTGTATTCCCATTGGCATGCTTAATACATCACAAGTAAACATTAAATAGCACTTAATCATTAGCTCTTTGATTTCCCCGTAATGCATAATGCATTACCGAGTCATGTTGCACTTACCCACTGTCTTCAATCGCAACTGTCCTCACATAGCTGTCATTGGAGTAAAGCACCACTGTGGCAATCTGGTCCACTAAAGACATAAAAAAGACCGTACTTCAGAGATGACATTCTGCCTACAATATTTTGGGCCCTATAAGACCCTCAGAATGATTGCAATGGCAATAATTTCAAACACACAAGGTTTTTTTTTTACCTGAAATAATAACATTCCTCACATTTTTATTGGAGGTGTTTTTGATGCTGACACGGACATTTATTGGCTGTCCATGATAGTATGTCTGTTGGCAAGATTGTGACTTTAATGTTAGATCCGTGACCACAATTCTCTAGTCAATATAATGTAATATAATCTTTGTACACTGTATCTCTGCAGGAGGTGTTATATTGCACTGCCTGGGATAAACCCACCTCTCTGTCCAGGCTGGCCTCGAGGTGAAGGGGTTTGTCTGACATGACAAAGTCCCGGGTAGTCGACACAGAGGGTGCAGGTCCGTCCTGCTCAGGGGCATACTGCACCTTGCGGATGGCCAGACCAACTGAGCTCCTGTGAGGGAAAGAAGGGGAAAGTGACAGATGGGTCAAAACAGCTGAGCTTCAGGCTCCTCGAGGACAGAGAACTACACTTTTTGTTTTAACTGACCTTTTACGGACTTTGGCATCCTGGTTCTCTGCACTGAAGGCTTTCACCTCAAACTCAACGGCACAGTGCTAGCAAGAATAAAAGCAACACATGTTAAAAAGCAGAACATTTTCCATTCTGAGGAAGTGTCAGAAAATGAATAATTAAGTATATGAATAATGATAATATGCATGCAAATATACATGTTAACATGATTCAAAATGTATGAATTAACTCTGCTAAACATGTTAATGCAATTGTTGTATTGGGGTTAACTTAACTTAAATGTTTTAGACATCTAACTTCATACACCACAAATGTAAAGGAAAAAATGTCCGGCAAAAGTACCAACCACTCATTAAATGAGTCCTAAATAAAAAAAATTCTATGCAAGGAGGAGAAATGGCTGTGGTGGTCCCTACAGCTCCTACCTTTCCAGGGTCTGAGGGGGCAGGCTGCATTCCGACTGAGCAGGGCAGGTTATCAGGGAACTGTAGACAAAGGGAATAAATACATACATGACTTGGAATTTCATGAACATGTTACGCAATGTTATTAGTGTGACAGTCGAGATTACTGTATGGCCATTGACAACAATTGTATAACGAATCAGTTTGTGATATTTCCGTGATTTAACTGATTTAAGGCTAAACCTTATATAATGATATCACCTACACATGCACCTTAATTTACCCACACATCCCCTGTGGATTAATTAAAGCCTAATCTTGTTTGTGGTGATCCATGGTAACTTTAAATGGATACTTAAAAAAAAAATGAAGAAATCACCAACTCTCTGGATTATTTTCAGCCTACATTCCAGATGATGTTTTGTTTGTATAAATTCATAGTGAGGCCATAATGTCTATGATAACACACCACTTGTTAACCAGCTAGCATAACTAGTAGGCCTTAGCAGTGCAACGTTAGTTTGTGTCCACATATCTGCTTATACATTGCTTTTTACACACTACAGCACAGGTCAGTATTGATATTATACATGCCTGGTGTCCTTATGTTAACAATCTTTAAGTTCGGCACCATCAGCACATGAATAATAAGATAGTATGCCCCACTGCAATAACTGGAAGCGAGTTGCCGTTGACTCTAGGGGGTGGGATATGCAATCTTCCCATAGGTCGCACCTGCCAGCGATGATGTTCCATTTTTAGGGATGCACCGATATGGAAATTCTTGGCCGATATCGATACCGATGTTCAAAACAACAATCTAGCCGATACCGATACCGATACCAATATTTGTTTATTTTGTTTTTGTTGTTATTCATTCACCCTTTTGTGCCAGGAAAATAATGAAATCATTATCTAAAAAGCAATGTGTTAAATTATGTCAGCCCTTTATCACTCTTAACTTTGAATGAGCACAAATTCAATCAGATTTATGAAACAATCTTTAGTTTAACTAAACTTTATTTAATATAATATCACCAGGCATCAAGACATCATTTCAACTGTAAACAGATGCTTGCAATGCAGCCTTACAAAACACAAGCATAAACCCTTAGGGAATGCCATATAAATTCCAGATTAAAACGAATATAATAAAAAAAAATTCTTTAAAAACTGCCTGCCATAAACATCGGCCAGTACCATCGGTGAAAGTCAAGATTATTACCGATAGGCCGATAACATTAAAAGAGGCAAACATCGGCCGATACCGATGTACGGCCGATGCATCGGTGCATCCCTATCCATTTTACATTGTACATTTTCTTCTGAATCCCATTCTCACACTGTGAAATGCTGCCATGTAGAAGGCAGAGAAAGTGTGAGGGAAACGTTCAGTGGCCCTTTCCCAGAGGGCTTCAAGAGAGCAAAAGATGGTTTTAAGACCAAATCAGTTTTTAATTTGCTATGCTGTTCATTACAGTAATGTTAGTCAGCTCAACAGGCACATTGTTTCCCTGTAATAATATTGCTGTCATTTTCATCTATCTACAGAATGCACACATGCGCACACATAGTTTTTGTTTAACTAAATTCACAAGAATGCACCAATGGATAGCCTCAAGCCTATTATTTAACTAAAGCAGCTGTGCTTGATAAAACAAAGGATGAAAACAACACGAACAACAACCAAAGCCTTGTGCACATACAGCAAAATTCTTATTACAATATTGTATATCAGATCATAGTACATTTAAAAAGCAATAATAAATACAATATCAAAATTGTATTGCTTGTAAAAAATACACTACAGCTCTAGTTAAAGTTCTAAAAAGATGTCTTTAAACACTTTCCGATACTCTTTGAATGTGCCATGGCTGTCACTTGTTCAAATAGCACTAGGTAGGTAATTTCAAAAGGTAGCACTAAGAGTCTTGATTGCCATCTCTTGCTGTGGGAGAAGGCAAAGACAACAGACGTTCTTTAGAGGAACTAAGTGCTCAAGTTCTTCCTAGATCTCAATAAGGTGCATTGCACATGATGAATGGAGACCATCTGAACTTTGACTGATTCATATTTTAATAGCAGAGGGTGTGTTGTCTGCCAATGTGTGGCAGAATGTCAGTGAGGCATTGCTGTTACTAAATCACTCTGAATTCTCAAGAAATCTCGGCCTTTATTGTGCTTACCTCGAAGAAGAAGGGGTAGGCGTTGTCTCCCAGTTTTTTGAGAATCTTCTCCTGCATCTTGGTCATAATGGTCTGCTCCTTGTCCTGCAGGGGCGGGTACACCTGGCGTGTGGACATGAAGATGTCACGCCGGAATGATATCCCCATTACATCCATGTCATCCCGGCCGTAGCGGAAGGTGCAGGACAGGGTGACATACACTAGGGGGAGCCAGAGAGAAATAGGTGAGCCTCTGCACTTGTTGACGCCTGGCCCATTATGGCACAGGAGTGACTGCCATGCTCACATTCTATTGCATTGTCATTGACGCAAATTTGTGAGCTGCCAGGATTAAGTCCAATCTAGAACTGAATATAACCAAGCCAAGCATGGTTTAGCTGACACAATAGAACAGATAAAACTCACAATCTGTGTCTGCAAGAGATGGTTCACATAAGGGGGAAACACAAACCTTTTTTGCCCTGCAGCACCTCAGGGTCAACCAGAATAACACCATCTGATGTTAGGGATGATTAGAACAACCAGGTTAACATACCTCAAGGGACTTATCTGAAAACAGTACACTGAAGGATGTGAATACTATTTTTAAGATTATCTGATGAGATTTGTTTATTGACTTGTCATTGACTGGATTAGTTAACTCACCCACAACGTCTATGGATTTGACGCGATCAACAAAGTCTCTCTTCCCCATGTACACACCCACCTATTTACAAAAGACACAAAAAGATTAAACAGCGTAACTACAAACCCCTGTCTATGTCTTTTTCACATGGCAATTATTACATATCAAAAATAAAACCACACTTCTTTAGGATACATAGCCTATGAATAATACTAACCGACTTGTCCTTGGAAATCTTCTTGAAGATGACATTCCTGGAGCTCATCTTGGCAAACTGGAGTCTGAATCCTAAAATGAAGATACAATGAAGATAAGATAAATGAAGGACCCAACAACAGTTCCTTATGACCTTTGCATATAAGGTAGAGCCAATTAAGAACCCAATTCACCTAAGATTCAATGTGGTATCAATCACTGCATCATTACTGAGGCACAATTCTACTGACCTGAGTAAAACAAGGACCAACTGTGGCTGCTGTGGACAGGAACACAGGTTCTGCTCAGCACTTGTACGTCTCAGCTTGCCCAGACACTGTCACATCACGTAGCTGCTGTGCTGTCTTTGGCTTAGCGGATTGGGATGGTTCCCCTCACTCAGCACTATTAGGAGATTACTAACACTCCAGCGCAGGGATACATGCAGTCATGCCTGGCATGCACCAGTGCCAGTGGTGCTCTGCCCTCACGTTCTGCACAGCCACATCCTCCAAAACATCTGCTAATGTATGTCACCAGCAACAGGCATAGCATGCTCATCTCCCCTGGGGTGATGCATGTGGTATTAAGATATGCTCACAGTGACACACATTCATTGCCAAAGTAAAGGGATACACAAACTGAGACTTAGCACAAAGTAGTAAAATCAAAAAGACATGTAGAATGGGGAAAGAAATTACAGAGATACAGAGGAACATAGGATGTTGTATGCAAAACAAGTGAAAGATCGTTGATCGCCAACTGAAATATCGACAGATTTCATGAGAAAACCCCACTGTTATACTATAATATAACAGAAATCTATTTTAGCTCTGAAATGAGTTGCAGTTTCATGCTTTGGCAAAAGACTTGATGAAATTCCGCTCTGATGGAGAGAGAGAAGGTGGGATGGTTAGGAGATGTGGTCCATAGTGTAGTCTCTCTTCTGTGTTGGCCTTGTTTTCAAAGGCGGCAATGTTTCCTCAGTGTCCCAGCATCATTCCTTGCTCCGGTCTCTCACCCCACGTAGTGGTCGTTGTCTCGACACAGCAAACCCACAGCAAAACCTTTTTTCTGCATCAGCCTTTCTATATGTTCTTCTCTACTCTTAGCATACGTGTTACATTTCAGTTATAGGAAGGTAGAATACACAACTCAAGGTCAGGTGGGGCGTGTTAGGAAGGGGAATAGTATGGGTAATGGACTATGGTAATGGACCGTTAGCTCTGAAAAACAAACAAAGAAAAAAAGCGGCAGCATCACAAAGTCCATAGAATGTGGCATTTCATTCATAGAACAAGAACAAACAAACTCAAAGACATAACATTGAACATTAAAGGAAAACTGCCTTACCATTAGGGCTCAGACTTTATCAGTCACCCATATTTCATAGCCATGTCCATAACCAAAAATCACCACTAATGCCACTGTTTCATAATGATTTCAACCATAATCATAGTTTCTCTGCCTGTGCTTCAGAAGGGATGGCTGTTCAAGAGGCACACATTGTATGCAATGGTTTAAAGGAGTCCATTTAGGTTTCCCCTCTACCTTGACTGCTGACTGCTTGTAAACAAGAATGGGAGCATTCAGAGAATGCAAACCTCCGCCTTGTGACCTTGACCTTTGACCTTGACATGACCTTTGACCTTGACATCTGAAAATCTAATCAATTATTGCCATTATATTACCCAATCTCCCCACAAAGTTTGATGGAAATCGGTCCATGCGTTTCTGCGTAATCCTGCTAACAAACAAACAAACATACAGGGGCGAAAACATAACCTTCTTGGCGGAGGTAATGACAACACCTGGTTTCTCACACTTAGCCTCTGATGCTAAGCTCTGTTTCTGATGGGTGGTCACCTCCTGATCAGTCATCAAAGTATGTCCCCAGTTACGTGGTACTGGTTGTGTCTTCACCACTGGGGCTGTCTGAACTGCTCATGTTATATCTGTACAGTATTGACCCTCAAATGGTTTAGCATTCACCTTATGTTCATGCTCCAATAGGTTGCATTTGTCACATTCAAATGTATTGTCAGGGTGCGATTTGCCGGGGGGGATGGGGGGGATTTACCCCCCCTCTGGTTTTTACATCCCCACCTCAGCTGGATGAATTTCATACATGGGGGGGATAACCCTCAATTATTTAAAAAAACAATGAAAAAACAAACAGGTTGTGACAGCGTTTTCTTACACTTGCTTACATCGCTGGCACTAACGTTCACCTTACCCGAACTGTCGGCATTCTCAGAATTCGCTGGCTTTGCTAATGTCCGTGTATAGGCTACTGCACAATGAATATGAAAATATTTGTTAACTGAATTAGCGAGTTCTGTCCAAAACAGTTGCGTTTCAGTTTCAGTATTTCAACGTGAATGAGAGGGAGCACAAGAACTGAGCGTCTAGCAGCGATTATCATATCATGATAGACATATGCATGTATATGAAGGGAATTAGGCCTATGTAGTGCTTGTTTTTTTTTCATGATAAAAAAAAAAACATCCCCCCCTCTGGTTTTTGGACAAATCGCACCCTGTGTATTGTCATAGCAAATCTTCCGGTAAACTTTCTGGCTGTGAACATTCTGAAAAAAACATTCATCCTGGTCCCCCAAACCTACAACTCTTTCTACAGCTCCATCAGCCAAGGCACCACCTGTAGCTTCCATTGACTCTAGTTTTCTGTGTGTTCTGACTTTTGACACCAATAGGTCCTCAGCTTCCTGTCCATCTTTATCAACAGTCACACACGTATCACCTTTGTCATTCTGCTGACTCAGCTGCCATAAGAGATTGTGAGGAGAGCACATGTAGTTTCCCCATATCAAAGAAAATAAGGTTTCTGGCTGTCACCTTGTCTCCTTGTTTCCCACATTTATAGCATGCATCGCTAGAGTAAGCATCGCTAGCATCTCAAAAGTAAATGTGAAATTGCCCCGATTAGGCGTGGTCAATTTAACAACACTTCTGAGCTCAGGGAGAATATTTTGCATTCTGTAAGAAGTTTGCTTTCAAGGCACCATTGTTATGGACCCAATATTCTCAACTGTCATCCCACTCAGGCCTGAATGTCTTACAAAGGTTGCAAAATATCTCTCAGCAAAAGTCTCTGTAGCATCTCCAACCTTCTGCCTACAAGCATAGATCAAACTCCAATTTGGAATCCACTCATAGAGAGCTTCCCATGCATTATTCAAATCCTGTTCTAGCCCTGTCTTAACGGTCCATTTCAACTTGTCAGCCTCTGTGTTGTTTAACACAGGGCACAGCATAGAAATGCTATCATATGGGTGCAACTGATAAATTCTGTGCAGGTTGTTGATCCTGGACCAGATGCTCATCCCTGCTCTACGTGGATGCTGCACGTGTTTTGACCACTGGTCAATATCTTGTGGCTTTGCAGGTTTATAAAAATGCACCACATTTCCACCAGTATGTCTAGGTGTTACAGGTCTCAATCTGGCTTGGCCGTCATTAACACGGCCCAGTGCAGAGCGATGAGAAGGGGGAATTCACCTTCTCACAAGAAGCATAAATCATATGTACACAACTTCCCACTTAGGCCTTATAATTAAAGCTACGTTATCTCGAAGTCTTACGCTCCTGATGAGCTCACTGTTCAAACAAACAGTCACTTTTCAGTCACCTTTCAGCTATTTCAGTCTTTAAAACGTCACAATCTCTCAGCTAAGCAAGATGCCCATATCAACGTAACACTAGCTCCTCAGCTATTCCAAAACCAGCTATTTCATTTATCACAGTCTCACACCCTGCAACAAAAAAATATGGAACATATGTGAATTGATTCTACAGGAGAACCAAGCATCGGCTAAATTAATATAAAACCTTTAAGCACCAAACAAACATAGCCTACACACGGAAACTTCCCAATCTATGTGTTTCAGCCAGCTTATTGAAAATGCCACTCTTTTGTCGAGTGGCCTTAAGTAGACTTAAACCAACCTATGACCCAAGAATACATTTGGCCTCGCCAAAACCAGCTAGCTGTACGGTTCAAATAGTGGCTACTGTATTTCCAAATTAAATCTAGACTAGAATAACCTACAATAGAAACAGCACCAACTTACAACTTTTTTGTTTTCACTTTAAGCGTACTGTTCGAACAAGTCTCAAGTAGGCCTGTTCTTATGTGACATGAATACAAATATACATACAGTTTCAATTTCAAGCTTAGTTTCAAGTTATGTACTCATAAAAAGGGCATTTATCAGTAATAAAATGTCTTGTGCTCACATGTCTGCTTAACTTAAAAATAATAAATTAGGGACAATAATTTAAAGGACAGGATGAAGAAGATATAAATGAAGTGCAAGTTGTATGAGGTTGACCATATTAAGTGTGAGGGGGTGTAGGACAGTAGGGAGGGTAGAAACTGTCTCTGAATCTGTTGGTATGGGTCCGAATGCTTTCGTACCGTCTGCCAGATGGCAGGAGGGTAAAATGACTGTGGCTGGCATGGTTGGGGTCGGAAAGAATCCTCTTGGCCTTTCTCCTGCAGCGCTGGCTGTAAAGGTCCTGTATGGATGGTAGCTCAGTCCCTGTAATGTGCTGCACGTATCAAGCAAGTTATCTTCAATACCACTGTAGGTACAGAAACTAAAGAGTCCTTGCAAACTAACTCAGACTGACTTTAACGACAATAGCTGTTATTTTTTCCAGCGTTAAGTAAAAGATTCACTCACCATATGAGATGAGATGATGAAATGCCGGTCTAATGGGTAAGGTGTCGGACCAGAAGCACACACAACACGCTATGATGGACAGAGAGAAGGAGGGATGGTAAGGAGATATTATCCTTAGTCTAGTGTCTCTTCTGTGTTTGCCCTTTATTCAAAGGCGGCAATTGTTTCCTCAATGTTCCAGCATCACCCCTTGCTCCATTCTCTTACCACACATAGCGGTCGGTGTGTCCAAACCTACATTTTCTGCATAATGTTTTGTACATGTTATTCTCTTTCTCTTTTGCATACAAGTTGCATTTCAGTTATAGATAAGTAGAATACACAAACTTAACATAATTGGTGTGTCAGGGGGTCTAGTTCAAGGTTTAAGGTGGGGCTTGTTAGGAAGGGGAACATTATGGGATTTACCTAGATATGAAATGTGTCAAGGTCTGCAGACAGGGAGGGTCTGGCTGACCATATGATTGTTTATGATTGAGGCACAAATGTGATACATTCTTTTGGGGGGGAAACCACAAGAGTTGCAACAACTTAGAAATTATATGAAAAGCAAATAATAAGAGTGGTTTCAATTTTATATCTCACATCTCCTTACCAGTGGCATAGGCTGCCATGCAAGACCTTATTCTTAGCCACATTAAGAACATTTGGAGTTCAGTGTCTGCACTTCCACACACAGCCAGGACGAGCCAGACACAAGCTAGGAACCTTCTGATTAACATATGTTCGTCTGTACAGATCAACGTATATATTTAATATATAAATAGATGGATGATCAGACAGACAGACAATGATGAATGTGCCAGAGTTATAATCCTTCATTCCCAGTGTCAGCATTGTAAGAGGTGTGCTGGAGGATTATGGTAGACTGGATGAATGTCATAACATTATGTCAGTGGGGATTAATCATCTATTCATGGGTACGGTTGGGTGGCTTCTCATAATCCACACAGATGAAGACTGCCCCTACTGTATGTGAAAACATCTCTAGTGCAACAATGTAACATTCATGCATATGTGTGAAAGTGTTGTTCATTCAGTAGTATGACAAACAGTGTATGAAAAAGATTTTATTTCACTGAAATGGCTTAAACCAATGGTTCAAATCCGTTAGCAATTAGTCACAAATGTACTTTTGTTGTCAAAAATGCGTTACAGTTTTTAAAAAAAACATAGATCCACGACAATAAAAACAACTCCTTAATTACCGTCTTTTGGATGAATTCTATTCTAAAGCAATGCAGACAAACATGCCTAATCAATTTGGCTTCACGAGGCACTCCCTTTTTTGGATTCAAGTTCTACATTTTAACTCAAAGCAGAAGAGAGTAGTTTACATTTGCAGAACTAAAACAAATGGTAGTAACAAGGGCAGAGGAAGTGGTGCAAATGTCAACATGACGCCTCAGACGTAGTTCCTGGCAGTCCCCATCTCTGACGCAGGGGCTGCCTTGTAGATCTTTGCCGCCTGTCCAGGGTAGCCTCTGTGAAGCAAGACACAGACATTAAGTGAGATTTGGAGAGGAGAAAGAAATGATATGATAAAGATAGCCAAACATATGGTGGGGACCATCTATTTTCAAATTCCAAATGAGGAAATTTAATAGGAAGGAAGATGTAAAGAAAACACACAAAAGCAAACAAAAAAAAACAACAAAAAAGAAATACTTAAAACACTTTGAGGGGAGGATTCAGACTCACCCACTACCTCCTGCAGACACTCTCTTGCAGGCACAGCACATAATGGCTCCCCCGATTATGGCCAGGATGCCTCCGGCCCAGCCAATATACAGGCCAGCGCCCGGCTCAAACCTATCAGCAGACACATAAACAGTCAGGGTGCAAGGTTTATGCAAAATATGCAATTGCAAATGCAAATGTGTGTGCAATTTGGCCGGTGTGTGCGCATGCATATGTCTTTGTAAGTGTGCTCTACCCACTTGATGCCTCCAAAGAAAGGGTTGCTGAAGTCCTCCACAACACGAGAAGCATACCAGCTGACTGCCACCATAGTGCATACCCCTGTAGAAAATGAAATGCCAGTTTAAGACATGGCGAGATTGATCAGAGACCGTGGAGTACGCTAACCCAACCCTCCACCCGAACAACTAAGGCAGTGAGGAATGGGCACCCACCAGCCAGAAGGAAGAGGGACCCCCCTGAGACGGCAAACCTGGCCTTGCCCGGCTCAGTGGTGTTGCCCAGCTTAATGCACTTGAGTCCCATCACAGACACAACCATGGCGACCAGGCTGAAGAGCAGGGAGGCCACCATCAGAGCTCGGCATGCCTGGATGTAACCTGAGCAAATACACGTGAAACACACACACACACACACACACACACACACACACACACACACACACACACACACACACACACACACAATTTACTGGAACGAACACTATTGTGTAACATGATACGTTTTGTTAAAACGAATTAAACTGTGTGTCTATTCACCACACAGTGATAGATCAACCCAACCCAACTAGGTCAGACCCGGCCCTGATCTGATGTAGACAGGAAAACACTGTCTGAATTAGTTTGTTTAGACTGTGTCAGGTGTTTTACTGGCTGATGCTGTGAAGGTACAAGAAGCAGGATTAAGGGTAAAATGAGGGCATACTTTGGGGTGATCACTGTATTTGGTATACACAAAAGAAACATTTACCCAGAAAATATCTTCAAATTTTTAAACATGCAGCTTTTTTCATTTCAGGAACTGAGTAACTAATTATTGAAGACCATGCACACAAGGCAAATGAATGCACAGTTAGCTGACTCTGAATCTAGTCAGAAAATGTAAGTCATTATATTAACAACCTCGAACACACATTTTGGTAATTTGGGCACCCAGTTGTCTATTGAATATATTTGTGTGTAAAAGGAATACTGTTCATTCTGCTTATCGATGAGCGAAAGGTTAATGCTGTTGGTTAGTGATGTTTTTATTAATGGAAAATACGACCTTGATTTCACCCCTGGATAAGAGGTGTTATCGATGGTTTTGGTTCAGATGATAGAGGTCATGTACATGTCTTAAGAACATCTACATTATAAAAATAAATAGGATCTATTTTTAGGATTTTCATTTGTGGACAAAGGCCAGTGTGTTCCATAACTACTGTATGTTCTGAACAAAACTATACAGGAAAAGATATGCTCAACTAATGCTGATGCTCCACATACAGCACAGAAACAATTATTACAGTGAGCACTAAGGATTACGCGAATAAACAAATAATAGTGTATAAATGTCAGAAAACTTTGTCAATCTTTCCAATGATTTTTAACATACTATTTTTTTATATATACTGCAAGTGATGAGGGTTTTCCCTACTCACTAACAAGAAGGCACACATTAACCTGGACATGTAACGGTCGATATTATAGTAATGTGTACCTAGTGTTTGTCATAGGGTGTGCCAGGCCTGCTCTCTTACTATAATCTATGGTCTATGACACAAAATGGCGGCAAGAAGCGTTAATGAATGTTCAAGAGATAATGCCCACCTTTGACAAACAGCCTTCAGTCCTAACACAACTAATCATCTTTACACTTTGAAACTGAAAGCCCTGCAAAACCAGAGGTTAAATAGATCGAATAGAAAGATGTTCCTATTGTTGTGACTTGCTTTAATTTAAATGTATTTAAACCAATAGCTCAATTCCACATCTAATGAAGAGAGATTACATATTTTCTTCATTAGCTTGTCATCAATTGTTCATCTTTTGTGTACGTAACAATTCCTATGTTATTTATGTATCAAGATGGATCAACCAGTAGATTTCCGGTTAAACTTCTTTAGTGACCCGCTCTTTGGCTCTTACCTGGCAGTGCCAACATGGACTCAAAGTCTCTGCAGTTTGCCACCCCTGTGCTGTCCTCGGCGCAGGAGTGCCACAGGTTCTCATACTGCCGGTTGGAGATGATCACACTGCCGGAGAAAGAGGACACCTTCCAGTAGTCATTGGCCAAAGACGTCCCAGTGATCAGCCAACTGGCCACAGCCATGAAGAAGCCAACTGCCTCTATAGCCGTCGACATGGTTCCAATAAATCTACAAAATCTCAGGAAAAAGGCACTGGTAGAGTAGTAGAGTGTGCTCAGAGAGAAAGATAGTAAAAATCCCCCCCCAAAAAGTAATTTATCTGTCAAGTAAAACAATTTCTTTGTTGGAGCCTCTTGGTATGGCCCTGTTGGTGTAAGCAGGAAGACAGAAATGAGGAGAGACGCGGTATTCACAGTGCGATGTGTCCCTGTAAGGCAGCAGGACTTTACTCTTTCCTGAGGGTCATAAAATTGGCCCACGCCTAAAGAGCCCTTCCCCAACTCGGTCAGTGATGATGACGATGTTGATGATGAGAAGAGTGTGAAACTGTTTGTCACCTGACATCATCCTCAGGCCCTCTCAATGGTGTAAGGTGGGAGGAATATGATGAAAAAAGCCCACGGTCTGGCCGTTTGTGTGTGTGTGTGTGTTATGTAAAAGAGGTGAGAATTGAAGTCAAAGTACAGTATATTGATTCTGCAGTTTCTAGCATGGTATTGAATTACGTTAGTGGGTTTAGAAGTCTGCTCACCAAACTAAAAAGAAACTAAAATGCCCTTGTCAGAGAAGTCCATGAGTTGAACTCCAGCTTGAACAGCTTAGTGGGTATACAGTGTGCGCGTAGGTTACTATTACAAGGGTAAGTAGAGTAATGGAACAGAAAACTACGTTGATGGTGGCAATTATCACACTGCTGGTAAAGCTAGCACAGAGTATGGGGTAGAATAAGTGCATGACTTTCTGGTGGAAGTGGGTAGTTGTAGGCCGAGTGTTTCTGTAAATAGGTCAGGTGGAGAGACAACATAAGCATCCCACCGCGAAGACAGTCTAGACTAGGTGGGGAAGAAAAGAGACAAAGTGAGTGAGTAGCTTCATGTACAGACCTGATCCTGGTTTTTAATATTACAAACTAAAAAGACATGATTCACAACCGTGTTACTCATTCTAAACATGGTGGTAATGACAAATGCATTTTAGACTGTATGACCAGTGGTAAACATTTTTTATTGTAATAAAAGTGTCTAATACATATGGCTTTTGTGTCAACGAGACAGGAAAATGGAGTTCTGATCGTACACAAAACAGGTAGTTCTACCCCACCCAATGCATTGGTGTCATGGTTTTGGTAGGCATCCTGATAGTAACGTCATACCATGATCACTGAGATCAACTCCACTTATCCAGTAGTTTCAGTCTCCCTTTAGGTTTCTGGGTAAGTGTGTTTGGACATAAAATGAAGGACTTTATGAGTTTATGGCCTAGTTAATGGTTGATCATCATGAAAGTCCAAAGTCTGTCTGCAAACAGATCTGTGCTCAGGTGTAATAAGCTATCTCCCTCTCTTTCTCTCTCTGCCCATTTGTCTCTTCGTAACATAATCACTTCTCTTATCTGTCATAACTCTCTAACTACCCCTGCTGGAAGAGGTTTATTTCAGCACACAGTGTAACATGGACCTTCACTTTGCAGCCAGTTAGTGTCAGGGGTAGATGTACACGCACGTTAGTGTCCGTTTTCAGGCGTAATTTATTCCTTCTACTATTTTCTATGCAACGAGCCTCTAAAAACATGGCATGGACGAGCAGTCCAAACAAGGCGGAAACCGCATTCTTCCTGTCACAGGAGCGCAGAAACAGGTTGGGGTGTTCTGATTTGTGCATATGCATGTAGGGATAATTATGAAAGAAGCACAAGGAGTGACTGATCACGAATCACAAAAATGTCTGTCTTTTAACAGCAGGTCTTATCTAGGTTGCGAATTAGATGCGTGAATAGGAGGCTGGAATAGGTGAAACTTCCAGAAACAGTGGAATCATTTTAGTGTAGTGCGCTGAAGCGGAATATGTAGAGGTCTGTGTCATAACTCAATGACTAATATATATACTATAACTAATGACATAAATCAACGAACCTGCATACCTGCATTACGCAAATCCCCCCCCCCACACACACATAACAACAAACAATATCACTCATAAACTGCTTTGATGGGGAATACATATCCATATACACATTGACAATTGGCTATGACACATGCCCCCCCGTAGAACTACTACTGCACTGTGAAATGATTTTCAGGTCAGACCGGATATTCCACACCCTTTTCTTCCCAAATATGAAGCCACAACTGCAACATACATAGAAGCATTACAACTCTGGCTATCAAGCTGGTACATACGGAAAAATACAGACAGCAGCACAAGCTGTTACAGAAGCACCATAACCACACATGTATACATGTGACAATTACTAGAAACTCGTATCAGGAGAAAAATATGAGGTCACTTTTCTTCTTCAATTACAGAGATGAAAACTTTCCATCTCATCCTGCTCATCTACTGGAGAGAAAGGGCTGAGACATTTTACCGACACACTTGAGAAAAGACACTGGGACAGACGCAGCACACAGACAAGAGAAACAGAAGGCAGCTGGAAGGTGATGCTTCAACAAAACTGTGTCATCAACAAGCTGCTTTTACTGGTCCTACACATCACGACAAACTGTGAGTGCTTTGAAATACTCATTGGATCATGGGATGGCCTCAAACTGCTGGGTCTAAAATCACTTTAGCAATCTTTTTAAGCAGATCTAGGGTTTTGTTTTAATTTACAGAGGTGACCCATCAGTACTTGCCAGCCCATTAACTCAGTAAACACAAACATAGGTCTTGACAACATAAATGTAGTTCTGGAAGTCCTACTTAATCTGATTTAAACTATTGTAATACAGCAAGTACTCTTGTAAATGTTATATAAAGACCTGTCCTGACCTGACCGGTCCTGAGGTGCATACAAACACAAAAGCCTGCAGCTGAGTGACCGGTGCAGCTGATGACATTGTTTTTTTGTTTGGGGGTTTTGCACCTTGGGCTCCTCAAAGCTGTAGATTTTTGTATTTTGGATGTTCAGGACCACAGTGTTTTGCACATCAGAGCTTATTGTTTTTGTGTTTTCTTTATGTTTTTCTGTTTTGTACTTCTGGGGGGTTTTCAAGTATGTGGTTTACTGACAAACCTGGGTAAGTTAATTCAGAGTAAGTGGTAAACCATCTAGAAGAAGAGCCCTTCTCCTTGTAAAACCAAGTCATAAGGATTTTCTTTTGGGAGGTTTAACGCACCCAGGTTTGTCACTAAACCACACACTTGGAATCCCCCATAGATGTTTGTGTTTGTATGCTGCATCTGCAAGTTTTAGTTTTCACGTTTTTTTTTTGTTTTTTTTGCACTCCAGTGCCACTCTGCTCTATTGACAAAAATCACTGTGCAATAATTTCCCCTGTGACTGAACGGGAAAAAACACATGTGTGACCAGATATCAAATACATACTACCATTCAGTAATGTAAGATGTGATATGGCATACACTGATACAATTCAAAGACAGCAAAAAAGAGGCGGTGATGTTATACTCACTATTAAACTCTTAAATCAATATCATCATAATATCATACCAGAACTGGGAACTCTTCCAACTGAACTGAAATCACTTTTGTAATTTCACCAGTGAGTGCAGTGTAACAGAATACTACTGTAACATCACATCAATATTCTGCATATTCACAACACCCTGATTTCAACCATAACTCTAGTTTAAACGAGTGCAAAATATTAAGTGTAACATGCTGTCCTTACCATTGTAGTGACGTTTAATGGGCCGTGTAATATAAAGCTTCGATTATTGTACTTACCTTAGATGCCTCACCTCTGTCCGCACCTTGGAATGTCACCATGGAGTCTGTGAATATGAGGCACCAGCTCCGGTGGTGTCCCCCGAGGGCATCGTGTTCCACTCTACACTACTCAGTCCAGTTCCAAGGGTAAGAGTCTGGTGGAATGCCTATGCTACACTCTGACCCACATATTTTCAGTAACATATGACAAGCCAAAAGAACTTAAGTGTGTCTCTTCAAGCTCAACTACTGTACGTATAAGTGTGCTTGTACAAAGGTGGTGTCAATTGGCACATCTGTTAACAATAGCTTAATTCAGTTAAAAAAGAGAAAACAAAAAGGAACATATTTTGATTTAAACAGAAGCTGTCTTTAGACTGTTACTTTTTCAACAGTGAGTGGGAGCTGCGCTATAAGAATGGGAGTTGGGAGGACGCCATGGAGTGTCAGCAGGTCCCGCATTCGGAGTGTGACCTGACCTCCGACCTCGCCTCGGACTCTGACTACAACATCCGTGTGAGGGCAGAGTGCAACGGGCAGGATTCAGAGTGGACTACACTCAGTACTCCTTTCAACAGAAGAAACAGTAAGGCGCTGTCATCAGCTACTGTGTCCAGAACCCACATGTCATCTTCATAGGATCTCTAATCAGACAATGTGAAAATGTGGACCTAATGTGATTTTTCACAGTACATTGAAAAATATGATAGTGTTAAGTTGTTTTCTTTTACTTATTATTCCTTCTGTCAGCAATTATTGCCATCATCATGAATGTAAAGGTGTCAGGAGATGCTGTCCAGGTGGATCTTGCCCCCCAGTCCCCAGTGGCCATGATAGTCACTCTGACCATATGGGAACAAGGAGAAGATCTCAATGTGAGTTTGGTTGTTCACTCTAGAGGGTTTCTGAACAAGCTGCACATAGGTTCACCCACACGCTCCCACTAATTCAAGCTGCATATTAAACAAGACCCCATTCACACCTGATATTAACATGAATCTTTGGTGATCTGATCACAAGTGAGCATTTTTTAAGCACAGGTGTGAACAACTCAAGATGCATTGAGGGTGCATTACGATCGGACCACACATTCAGAGGTGGTCTAGGACGCATGTGGCCACATTCTTTTAGCAGTGTGAACACAAATGTGTCTATGGCCTTGAAGAACGTCTTCTGCATAAGTGGTAGTATAGACTCGACATTAAATTAACACAATACCATACAATAAAAAAACACAAAGTTTAAGTATTCCTATGGTTCTTAAGGCCTGCTTGAATTTAAAATGTCAAAATTAAACACATACGTAACCATGAGATGTAGAATGTGTTTGAAAAGGAAAGACAGTTAATAACCCAAATGCAATGTACAGTACACATTGTCTGCTTTTTTATTGCTTTGGATTTTGGTTTTGGTGAGGGCTTCTTTTAAACAGAGAAACCATGCTTCTGACAACAAAACCTTCCATTTTACCCCTATACCTCTGTTTCGGTTCTGTCAACAGCTTTATCAATTTCAGGCACATCCCCTTGTACAGAAGCTAACCTTCTTGTGAAACTTGTTTGACAGACCCCTAAGGAGGTGGTGAACATTCAGCACCTCTTCCACATATTCTCTGGGTTAAAGCAAGGGGGAAACTACTGCCTGCAGGCCCAGGCCACCGTGGAGGGCAGCAGCCGGAGCGGCCTCACTGACATCCAGTGCGTCTCCATTCCTAGTGAGTGAACTGTCAAATGTGTCATCCTCTTACTCAATACGCATATCACACACATTTCTAAAGATGGCTCTTTCACTCACACTAAAGGTTGTGGTGTAAAATCTCTACATACTAACTCAAGCTGTTTGCTATCTCGCTCAGTTTGTATGAGGGCATCTGTCATTATGCGTACAACTGAGTTACAGACATATGTCCAAAAGATAACACTGTACCAAAGAGGGAGAGCAGTCCCCCCCCCCCCCCCCCCCCCCCCCCCCCACCTGGCATTAAACATGAGACCTACACTCTGACCTCAACACGAAAGTGCCAGATATACTGTAGATACTGTCTGGTCAGTAGATGTAAAATGTGCATGTGTATGTTTCTATTAGCCCTTACTTACTCAACTGCCCTTTTGGTGCTCTTTACACACAGGACCCCAGGGGCCTTGGCTGATCCCTGTAGTGGTAAGTTGTGCTTTGATGGTTACCATGGCTCTTGCATGTCTACTTGGCTGGGCCAGCAAGCATAGGAAGTTGGTGATGCAAAACACCTGCTTGCATAAGGAGCCACTACCATCTTTCCTGGTAAGCACAGACACACACAGACACAAACACACAAATTAAAATACAGAAAGTCTGAATAAAACAGTGTACAGCAAGAACAATATTCCTCAATCAATTAAATGCATCTGTTGCATGTTCACACTGTTACAGTGTTGAGGGTTGAAGGGAGGGCACATGTATAATAGAACTGACTAACCCCTGCCTCCTCTAGGTCGATGACTGGCCAGTCACCACATTCATCTTAGAGGAACCGCATGAGACCCTAGGGGTAGCAATACTGCTGCAGTCTCCTCATCAAAAAGCCGACCAGGAGAAGCTCTGATACAAATGACTGTGGCCTTCCCTTCATCCAAGACCAGGGATTAAATTAAGCCGGGGCTGTTCGGGGCTTAGCCCCGGCAATACGCTCTTCAATGTCATCATGGAACGCCCAACCTTACTTCATACATCTTCAACAGTGTATTTATATGTTTATACATATATAAGACCGGTCTTACAGTATGTAAAATGTAGCCATTTACAAACATCCGAGGTTTCACAGGGTTTCCCTTCTTACTATGAATGGGATTTCCCACCTTTCAGATCAAAACCTTCTTTTGTCAATCAGATGGTATAGATGGCAGACAGAAAGATTGATGCCAAGGTAGGGAAAGTAAAATCAATTTAGTAAAATCGACATATATGTTTTTTTTAAGCAAATATCAGACCAATTTACATTCAGTTATGAAAAATTCTTGCCTCAAATCTTTGCTCTGTTACATTAAGCTAGCTGGCAAGCACAAGTTTTTAATGACACTTATATATTAATATTCAGGAATGACCATGATACAACTAAGTAGGTTACAATATGTGTATTAACCAGACTTTTATATGGAAAAATTGTATTCCAAATCTGAAGATCCCCGATCACTAATAGAGGCCCTTAGAAACCTTTATAGTCTGAGTCTGGAAATCTTGCTAAGGGGCCTATGTGCAAATCAGGGGCCCTGTAATTGACACTGACACACACACAAACTTAAATGAACTGAGAAAGAGAAAACCTTCACTGGACAGATTTGGTCAGTTAATCGAAAGCTAATTACCTAATAATTACGCTAAATTGTAAGGACCAGCTTGGGTTGCTGTATAGTCAGAGTAAACTTCTTTTGGCATCAAAACAATTCGATACATTGTGCGCACACACCTAATCGACATACCTACGCTCAATGATTTATCTTGAGTTCAATTCTTGAAATAGCCAAGAAGACTAGATTTTTATATCTGCGCTTTTCATCTGGGTTTGAGTGTCTTCCAACTTTATATGCACTGTGCAGTCCCTCATTACTCTCCCTAAGTTCAACTTTGTTACACAGTCAGTCTGTTGTTTTGCTATAAACACCTCTGTCTTCAGAGCAGAAATACAAAGTAATACCTTTGAGGTATGTTATGTGGTTTTACAACCAGTTACTGAAGCATGAGTGTGAATTTATAACAGATATATTTTGTTAAAATTGAGCTTCTTTGTATAGATATTTTGTAATATGAGCTTCTTTGTATAAATGCATCTAAATTAGATGTATAAAATGTAACATTATTAGTTGAATAAAAGAATATGTTGGAAAACTATACTAAATGTTGCGTATTGACATTTATAACAAGACAGGGGTCTTCATAATAATACGTTTAAATAATGCTGCAAGCAGCGATCATCAAGTACCAAGCAGATTTTCATTTGAACCTTCTTTTTTAAAACCTTAACATCACAAGCATGAATTGGTTGATGAATTTTGATGGGTCGTTTGAGAGTATTTTTTGGAGCAAGCCAATTGCAACTTAAAATGTGTAAGCTGCAATCTATAATTTTAGGTTAAACGATTTTTGAACTATTGAAATGTGTCAGTAACGAAATTTGGCATTAGTCCAAAGAATGTGGTATTGATGCAGCACGTCAACTATTAAGAGATTTGAAGATATTGGGTTGTGAAGTGCTAGATTTTTTCATTGAACATTATTACTCTACAAATGAGTGAGCGAGGGTCATGAGATCTAGGCCGCAAGGTGAAGCACGAAAAGTGCTTTAGAAAATGAATCCCGTTCCACTCACTGGCATCTACACAATCTTTAGCTTATAGAAAAGAACGAGTCGTGGTTAGTTACCAAAAAAAAGTTCGTCGCTGATTTTCCAGTCGATTGTCTATATGGCTTTGTTTTATGCAGAACTAGAGACTTCAGAGCGTAATAAGATTTTTGTCGGGAGCCGTGCCACGGTTCGACACGTGATCATGCTACACCAATGAGAAGGCTGCTTTTTGACAACAGAATGGAAAAATGGCGGCTCCCGTGCGGTTAGAAACATCGTTAAAGATAGAGGAAAACACTTGAACATCCTCAAAATTGGGCTAAATTAATTCTAATTAGTGCTGTATACATAGCCGCGTCCAAGAAGAACAATGAGGCAAATATACGATAATGTTATTTTTATGTTAAGTCATTTAGATCAAGTTTGACATACATGGGCATACACATTACTGACGATCTTACATGGACTGTGAACACCCAGCACACCGAAGAAATCAAGGCAAAGACTGTACTTCCTACGTCAGCTAAGGTGATCTTAACTATGAGAAATCATAGGCTTAGATGATACACAAACAATTCCATGCAACATTGTAAGAAGTCATCACAGAAATACAATAATCATCCCAACTTTAGAAATCCAGGGAGGGGGTTGACTTTTCCTCATTGATCTGGAGCACTCACACCTAATTGTAAGCCCTGTCAGACCCTCGTTTGTAATTGTGATTAACATTAAATAAGGGTTAAATACATTATATCAGTAAGACACAGCACAAAATACAGTAGTAATACGGATAAGTGCAACGGCCCAGTGGTTGAGAAACACTACACTAGGACATCAAGTCTGAAATGCCATCAGCGGTTGCACAGTGAAGAAAAGCCATGTAAATGCTTGAATTCTGAAGTTGATGAATTGAAAAATGCATATGTTGATACTCATGCCAATGTGGAAAAACTTCTAAACAAGCTGGGTCTTTAAAACATCACCTGATAGTACATGGCAGGGAAGGTCCACATAAATGTGCCTGACCTTTTATATGTTTACAATATGTAAAGGCATTTTCACTGGCATTTTCATATGCAAAAACATACTATGTGGGAAAACATTTACAAGGTCTTCAACTCTGTTTGTGTGTGTGTGTGTGTGTGGAAGAGAAGACTGGAGAGAAGCCTCGTGAAGGTGCCCAGTGTGTGCACACTCACACTCACACACATGCACATCCTCATATAGGCTGTAAGGTGAACCCTGTTTCCGTTTCAACCCGCTACACTGTCTGGCATCTACAGATGTGGCAGTCATTGCTGTAAGTGTGCAGACAGATTTGCCATGCACTTTATATGTTTTTTTTACAGGGACTGGCAACAGGACATGTATCATTGACATTACCAAGGTGTCATCAGCTCTTGGAACCAGTGTGTTTTCAGCCTTGATCGGAATTCAAACATTTTCTGGGTGTGACTCCACAAGTGCCTTTTTCTGTTGCATGTGAGAAAGATGAGTACCTAAAGGCTTTTAAAAGTTTAGGTACTAACTTAAACTTGGAGCAGTCAACATTTGCATTTCTTTGCCAGTATGTATGCCACTTATATGATCAGTCGGCAGCTGATAATGTAAATAAAGCTAGGTTCAAGGCTTTCTGTATGACATCATCAGCCTTGCCAGAATTATCCATTCCCCCTACCACTGATGCCCTCCATCAGCACTGCAAAAGGGCAAACTACCAGGCTGCAATAATGAGGTCCTGTCTCAAACATAATATAAGTGCTCCATCACCTGCTGGATATGGTTGGCAAATAGAGAAGAGAATGGGAACTTGCACGTCACCTGGATGACTAGAAATCCGGCCCCTGACAGTGTTTTGCATGTGATACACTGTGGCTGCAAAGGTGCCTGTGAGACAGACAGATGTTTTTCTGCAGGATTGTGTTGCATAGTTGACCTATGTCGTTGCTGTAGGAACTGGAAGATAACTGTCCTGACACTGACACTAACAGTGAGGACTGAGTGTCCCTAATCTGTTATTTCTTATTCAGTTTTGTACAGTTTTATATATCATATTTCATGTTTCATAAAGAGTGTTTTTATGGTTCATTAGTGTTGTTTTCATTTGTGGAAGAATAAATGAATGAATGAACAAACAGATGGTCATTGGTATTTACAATTACTGCCTTTTATTGATACATGGAGGTTTATTTGTCACATACATAAAAATACTACTATTTTTTATGTGCGAGTGTGAAGAAAGAAAGATCAAGAAATATTTTTCATAAATAGCAAGAGGGAGTTTAAAGAGCAGTGTGTGAAAAAAGGTGTAATTGATGTTTTATAGTCATTGTGTGTGTTCAGGATAAGGAATGCTTGAGGAAAGAAGCTCCTCCTCAGTCTCTCTGTTCTGGTCTTGTAGCAGCAGAGACGTTTGCCTGACCTCAGTGTTTTGAAAAGTCCATGGTCAGGATGTTAGGAATCCTTTACAATACCTTGGGCGCTGGTAGGTAGGTCTTTTCTTGTAGGTCTCCTGCAGAATATGGAGAGATGCTCTGATGATTCGGTGCTGCAGTCACAGGCTGTACAGTTCCCATACCAAGTGATGCTGTCAGGACACACAGCTGATGGTGCTGAACTTCCTCAGCTGATGTAGGAAGTACAGTCTTTGCCTTGATTTCTTCGGTGGGTGTTCACAGTCCATGTAAGATCCACAGTAATGGGTATTCCCATGAATGTTAAACTTGATGTCAATGACAACATAAAAATAACATTATCGTATATTTGCCTCATTGTTATTCTTGGACGCGGCTATCTATACAGCACTAATTAGAATTAATTTAGCCCACTTTTGAGGATGTTCGGATGTTTTCCTCTATCTTTAACGATGTTTCTAACCACACGGGAGCCGCCATTTTTCCATTCTGTTGACAAATGCAGCCTTCTCATTGGTGTAGCATGATCACGTGTCGAACCGTGGCACGGCTCCCGACAAAAATCTTATTACGCTCTGAAGTCTCTAGTTCTGCATGAAACAAAGCCATATAGACAATCGACTGGAAAATCAGCGACGAACTTTTTTTTGGTAACTAACCACGACTCGTTCTTTTTTATAAGCTAAAGATTGTGTAGATGCCAGTGAGTGGAACGGGCTGAAACGAAAACCGTGTTCACCTTACGGCCTAATCGGGTCAATGCGCCTTCCACTGGGCAAAATAGGCTGGAATCCGGAGATCTAGGCTGCGTCTGAATAGTCTTAAATGTAAGAGAGCTGTCTTACAACCTTGGTGTCTCACCTGTCTTGCTGTCAGACAGCTGTCTTGCGCGAGGTAGATTTTTAAGGGTGAGATTATTCAAAAAAACGTTCTTTACGAACGTTCTTTTATGTCGTTAGTATGCTGAAAGAACGTAGGTTCTTACGTAGCTTACGTAGCTAACTGACGTAGGCTAACGTACTGATGTTAGAAAGTTGGCTGACTGACGCCTCGCAAAACGCATTAACCATTATTGATGGTTACAATGATGGTGTTATCGGATAGTGCGGTGTCTATTTCTCGGTAACTTTTAAAAAATATAAGCGCGAAAACGCTGAAAACATGTACATTTACATACAAAACACGACCGTCAGCGGAGTTGGTCCGCCATCTTTGTTTACTTTTTTCAGTTGCCGGAGGGTCGTGGCGCAAAGGTTTGTGGGTAGTAGACAGCATCAAGGCTACACCGATGGTTCCTTGAAAAATGACCGTTATATGACGTATTCTAAGGTGTCTTATGACACCTGAGAAAAAAATTAAGCAGATTCGGACGGTGCTTCCTTCTCTTCTTCTAAGACACCAGGGTGCTAAGACAGCATTTTAAGACTATTCAGACGCAGCCCTTGTGTTAGGAAATTTCCAATGACAAAGCACATCTCCGGAGTAGATTTTGGTCATATCCGGACTAATTAAAAATCCGGGAAAATATTGATGATTTCTGGCTCCGGATATGTGAATGCAAGTTTCCGGAGATCTGGTGACTAGATATTTCAACTTATGAACCTCATGCGCCAGAGTCCTCCTATCGCATCCATTGGATCAACGCATTCAGAGTGCTTGCTACGGGGTTTCAAGACTCACTCTTCAGGGAATTGACCGTTGGCAACATTTCGCTGAAGGTAAGATGCTATGGTGTCAGTCTGAGTAGTGTAAATTAAGATGACTATTATATCTGCTGGCTTCTTTGGTCTAAATTCAACATGTTAAGACTGTACAACTAAAGCAAGCGTGGTTTAATGTGCAGTTGGTCAAATAGTTTTAGGCTAGCTTAATAAGATAGCGAGCTAAGGTAGCTAGCAAGTCATTAACTAGGGGTTTAACGCGATATAGTTTTCGCTGTTTCGTTAGGGCTGTTTTAGCCACCCATATATACATATGTGTCGTTCACTAATTTGCTTGCCGGTCTTGTAAAGTTACTGTAATAAATATTTTGCTAGCTTGCTAAGGGCGCTCAGTCAGAACCGTTAACAATCAGAAAAAAACAACCGGGAAATGTTGGTAGTGCTTCACACGTCAGTTTAATATTCGGAACAACCGTAATGTACTTTGTGTGGTCTATATTATAATATCATACATATAATAATGATTGAGTAGAATATAATATTTTGTGTTGAAATGTCGCTGTTTCCAAAAGCTGGTTCTCTTGACCGGTCTTCCCATTTAAAGGACCCATCGTATGCCCATTTTACCACAAGTTGAAATGGTTCCTTGGGGTCTTTATGAAATGCCAGTAACATATTTTGGTCAAAATACCACAAGAATAATTTTATACAGCACCCTTTTCACCCTGTCAAAACAGCTCCCTACAGATTGACCTGTATTGAGTGCCTGTTCCTTTAAATGCTAATGAGCCAGCTCACTCCTCCCCCTCCTCCAAGAGTTGCGCTCGCATAGCTTGAACAGCTAACTACAATATAGAAAGATGGCTACTGCAGAAGACAGAATCGTACAACCGTATCTGTTTGAGCCAGAGTCAGACCCAGAAGCAGAACAAGAGGCTCCCGAACATATCCAAGAAGTTAGGGCTCAACAAAACGTTTCTGAATGGTAAGTAAACTTTGTCAAATCTACATTTAATTTTTTGTTTTAACTTTGGCTAAGGTCATATGGTCAGGTTGACGGTGACGAGAGCATTGCACTGCTAGTAAATAGTTTGTACATGTGAGTAATATGAAATAAATACAGTGTGTTTTATGTAAGTTACTGTTTGTGAAAAGGCTGTTTTTCTAGGCATTTAAATCAACCAGATGGCTTGCAGGATAGATAGATATCTTAGCATAAGTGGTGCAAAGCAAAAAACACGGGTAAAGCTCGAGCTGTAAAGTAAAATATTATCTAACAGTAATGGACAAAGCAGGTGTAGAACATAACGTAACGAGTTTACCTCCGTTTATTAGCGCTCAAACCTTGTTTTCGTTGTATTTGTCGACTTATGTCTGTAACTGTAACTAAACATTCAAATACACTTTACCTTTAATGTTGTCACTTTTTAAAACTCTTTATCTATACAGGTGTATTTGTGCCAATTGTGAGCAAATGCCTAGAGCCTGAGAATGTATGCTGCATGGAGATACCACAGGTAGAATTCTTTGTGAATGACATGACATCTTTGTGAATTATGCAGTCATCTTCTGTTTTATATTCAATGATACTTACACTTTCAATATTCAAGGTAACAAGAAGACTATGCAACCAACCATCCGGGCATTCTACCTGTGTGCTTCCCTCTCGAAGCGTCCTTGAGCACGACATGTGAACCCCTTATTGCTCCTGATGTGCAGTGTGCCATCAGTGAAAAATGTAAAATGTGTCACATCCTTGTAAGGCGCTATGGATAAAAGCGTCTGCTAAATGATGAAATGTAAATGCTTGAATGTGTTTTCACTACAGAATGCATTCAACATCTATAGAGCAGACTATGGGCCTTATGTCTAAGGGGAATATAGCAGTAAGTTGTTTTTTATGCATGAGTCATCAGTTATTTTTTACAATACAAACATAACTGGGCAAGATCGTTTAATCTTCCCTTGGTCTTACTTTGCTTACTGCTCATCTCAAATGTGTCAACTGTTGACATGTTACATACCAAAACTGTTTCTTTAGACTTTTTAAACATAGTTATTAAATGTATTGGCTAGTACATGGGTAATACAAACAGAAATACCACTTATAATAAAAACACTTTGTGCCATCAGTAGCCATACTGTTACCAAAGGACGACTCAATAGATGTGTATATCACCATTTATTCTCTAAATACAATGTAATCTTTGCTCAGAAGTTACAAGTATTTTGTGTACAGAAGCTTTGTTAGCTGGTTTTGGGGCTTTCTGGGACAGAGAATCTGGGTGCCCTCCTGCGTGGTGCTCCAGATATGCATCTTTGGAGGATCTGTATGACACATGATGTAGCCTTGGACACTGTTCAGATGTTCTTCCTTAACAACAAAAGAAGCAATGTTATGCATGATTTTTCCTGAATGCAATAAAAGGACTCAATACTCCATACTGTAAATGAAATGTCATCTCATTGACCATTATCCTTGCACTGCCATGCATACAACATGAACTAAAAGCATTTGAAGAAATGTTGTATTCCACCAACCTAATATAATTTTCCCAACACAGAAGAGTAGGTACAATAACATTGGCATACTATGCATGCTCTACGTACATTTTTCTCATAAATCATTATGAAATAATCGTACATTGAATAGGTAATGGGTTTGGTAACTGCAGGTGAGTCTTAGCTGCTAATCACGTAGTTCATGAATGGGTAATGCCCATTTAACATGTATGTCTCCCGTCTTTGTAAAAAAAAAAAAAAAAAAAATCCTTAGCGATTGCTATACACAAGCTGCATAAAAGCACACCGCAAAACAAAAGTGCCCTTTTAGCAAAATGACATCCAAATTAACTTCTGTACACGTTAGCATAGATCATACAGGCTAAGGCTGTGTTCACGACTGACTTATTTTTAATTAGAAAAAAAAGCTCTGCCTTCAGCGCCAATTTAGTGCGAAAATTCTGTAACCTTAACAACGGGAATAATACATTAATATCCGTTAATTATCAACTACTATCATTGGCAAGCTATCGATACTATGGCGAATGAAATGCATCTACTTGAATACGCGTTTGAGGAGGAGGAGGAGGGTGAGAAGAAAAGGCGCCTTCTGTGGGTGCAGGAAGCTATTTTAGTCTCCTGAGCCAGCTACAGTTCAAATAGCTAGCAAGCTGCTTATGGTCACAACCCACAGAAAGTTCAAAATGCCAAGGATATGTTGTGCTGTTGGTTGCGACAACAGACACCAAAGAAACCTAGATGTACAATTGATACAATCGTGAATAATTGCTGTGTCTTCTCTCTGCAAAACTCCCCTGGGCAAGCTAGAGTGCTAATAGCTAGCGAACTGTTTAGCGAAAAGCTTAGGGCTCTAGCTACAACTAAGACACCGCACTTATTCACGTTTGTATCAATTAACCACCACTAAAAAAACACGGTGGATAATTGCTGTTTGAATTACTCCGCCATCTTAGCCGTTTTTAAAAAGGCATCTGCCTTTTTCTTTCCCCAAAGGGTTGCATGTAAACTGGCAGTTGAAAAAATAAGTTATACAGCCAACAGAGAAAATCAACACACTGACAACATTGTTAGCTAGTGCACTGCTGCAGCAAATGGCGTTGAGGCTACAACATGCTAACGTCGCAAACCACCACACTGAATGGGCAAGTAACAGAATATTTTTTTTAAAATACTTACATTTCACTCGTCTGCAGTTCATTCCAAGACATTGCCTTCAAATATGAATTCAATCCATTTCTCTCGTGTCTTCTGAGGCTGGGAGGTGATGTAGAGATCTGTACAGCCTACCACAGCACATCTTGAGTAATTAATTTGCTTCATGCTGCTAGCAAGCTAGTCCAAGTTCATATCATATAATAATGAGTGTAGGGGGGGCGGGGGGATGAGATGGGGGGACGGGCCCAAATCAAACTGACGACACTTTGATAAGGAAGTTCATTGGCAGTCACACAAGCATGTCGTTTCTGACGTCCAAGAACAATAACAGATCGCGGGATTAGTTTTTTTCCAGACTTTTTGGATCAGTAGACATGCCAGATACCCAAATCAACGTGTAGAAGCACTAAAAAGGTGGAATTTTCATAATATGGCCCCTTTAATGTAGTGTCATGATACATGACATGATAGCCTGTTAGAGGGGAGGGAATGTATTTTGCTAGCTTGTTAAGGGCGCTCAGACATCCTCGGATTTGTATCATTATAGTCATACAAATAATGAATACGATAATATTTGTATTATAACTTTCATTAAATTGATTGAATATGTACGGTAACTGTTACTGTTCCGAATATTAAACCGACGAATATGTTAGCACAACCAACATTTCCCAGGTTTTTTTTGCCTGATTGTTAAGGGGAAAAACCGAAATGTTGGCAGCCCTAACATATTCGTCAGTTTAATATTCGGAATAACAGTAACCGTACATATTCAATCAATTTAATGAAAACTATGATACCAATATTATCGTGTTCATTATTTGTATTACTTTAATTATACAAATCCGAGGATGCCTGTAGAATTGATGTGAACAATCACCAACGATTTCTCCAAAAATGTAAAATGTATGATTTTTTTTTTTTTGATTTTTCACACTTTGTGACTCTTTCTCTCTTTCTTTTTTTTTCTTGCAGATTTTAAATGCAGTGGCAGTGCAAGGTCTGTGGATACGCAACAAAGAATCGAGGTTTGCTTATTAAACACTATAGACTAAATCATGATTCCTTTGTAAGAAACCATGCACTTCCAGACATAGCTACTCCAAATTCTGTTCCATTGCTCTGTTTAAATCCTTGTACAGTATTCTGTTCGGTTCATGCATGATTCAGGTACAAAAAGACAGTTGTTGTGAAGGGGTGGGATTATTTGGACATAAATTTAATAGATTGAGCATCAACGTACACTTTTCCCCTCATCATGTAATTGCATTGCGCTTCAAATTAATTGATCTTCAATGCACTTATACATAGGTCTGTTTCATTCATACAAACTTTTCTAACTTATTGCCTGTGCACATTACTGTATTTTATTGTTGTTCAGTTTCAAGCCGTCTCACAATGAGGAGGTGACTCGTGCGGTCATTCAGACCCTTGTGGATTCGGGGGAGAACTGGGGAAAGGAGAGCCTAATAAGAAGTAAGATACTGTTACTGTTAAACATCTATAACTTTGCAATTATTTGGTTTTCTGTGCTTTGTTGTCAAGTTTTTTATTGTCAGATGCACAGTACAACAGAGTCGGACTGGGCACTGAAATTCTTAGGACAGGACACCGCACCACAACTAACATAACATAACTTAGTTTTGCTGATGTTGAGAGAGAGGTTATTGTATTCTTCTGTTTTATTCATTGGTTTGTTTCAAACAGGAACCTGCAACAGGTACTTTGAAAACTTAAAAAGTCAGCGGAAAATGGACCTGGTGGGGAGGACAGAGGAAGTGAGGAGAAAAAAACGTTTCCGAAGCAGGCGAGAGCGGGTACGTGGCATGAAGTGAAATAAAAAAATATCACCCCATCTGAAAAGGAGTCAATTTTCATCCACACTAGGCTTTCATGTAAACTGAGTCTACTCTAGTTACTATTTGGTCTTGACGTTGCTTGACACTATGTCTCTTTCTTTTGCAGCTTTTCCAGAAACGCCTGCTGGCGGCGCGCGATCTGCTGGCACCAGAAGAACACCTGTTCTTCAAGGAGGCAGACGCCAGCTTCATGTCTGATGAGGAGAGTGATGAAGAGGACAAGCTTAAAATCAACGTCCTGCCTTCCAGGTGGAGGTGCGCTCGGCTGAGCCGCCTCACCCTGTGCGGCCAGCAGGCGCTCGAAAGCAATGGCCGGAGGGGCGTCAAGCCGGGTCATACCAGGCGGCGAGTGACAGAGAGGGGCCACTTCTCTTCAAGGAGCCCTCCAGCCCAAAAAGAGGCCTATGTTGAGAATTAAAATAAAAAAAATTAAATAATATTGTTTTTGTTGTCATAGTGTGTAACTTAGTACCAATCAGTCATAGAGGTTATAGATGGGTCATGAATATCCTAACCGTAGTCACTTGAGCAACTTTGTTTATAGGTTAAGAAGGAGGATTTACTGTTTGCATGGTAGACTTTGGCCAAATGGTGCTTCATTACAACTTCAACATGGATAATTGAAGATTAAGATTTAAAAGATATAATGTTTTATATGATAAAAGGGTCGATACATGCCGATTTATTATTTAAATACTGCAATGTTAAACATAATATACTACTTAAAACAGGCATGAGATAAATGCCAATAGACATTCGGGTCCTGAAGCTTTTTGGATCGCGCCGTGCGCGCGGCCTGGGCCATGCTGTGGGTATACGGAGTTAAACACCCACGGAAACGATGACTGTCAGGAGCGTTTCCGTGCAGAATATTAGATACACGGGCGATTTCTGGTGAGTATCCGGGGTCCGGATTGGTCGCGTGTGACACAGTCCCATTCCGGAGTCAAAACATGCTCCGGATATGAGAATTGAGACTAACGTTTCCAGCGTGTTTCTGTCCGGATTTTTCCGGAAAGTCTAAATATCAGGTAGTCTCACGTTATTAAGATCTCCGGAAATAAGGCGTTTTAGCCCAGTGTTCTAAAGGCCGCCTTGCCATAAACATAAACAAAAAATGTAATGTATTTATTAAGTAGACTTAGCCTGGATACCAGCCCGAACCCCGCCCACAAATCATCTTATCAATGTATGTATTCTAGTAACCTCTCTTTCCCTTACAGTATCCTGTAAACTATTGCCCACATGAAACTAATCATGCAGGGTTACATAAGGTTATTTCTGGGGGAGATAAGTAAGACAGACTGTGCCTCTATGAGACAGCGCCCTCGTGTGGCTGCTCTAAATTTGGTCGGGAAGTTTGGTCTGGCTCTGCGGTCGTTGGGGAGACATTTTTCTTGGTAGAAAACAGTACAGCCAATCAAAGTGACACGGCGGGCGATGATGGACAGATGATCAAGCGGTAGATTCGAAATCCAACAAAGATGACGCCGTCTCGTGAGCCTGTTAGTGGGAAATATTTTATGTGAATTAAGCTATCTACACGACTTTTTTAATGTCTAAATTGACTCGGTTAGTTGTGTATTTACAACACGAATGTTGCAGAATTTTGTTGGTCTTAACTAAAGCTCTCTAGACCATTATTTTTAGGTTATTGCTAACGTTTACACCAAAAATCCATTGAAATACATGGTAGCTATAGCTAGCCTCGCTGCTAAACGTATAGTATAACATGATCAAGCATATCTCACAGATATTGACGGCGCATTCATTTTGAAAGAGGAACAGATAAACGCGATTAAGGCATTTGTCGATCGCAAAGATATTTTTGCCGTCCTTCCTACGGGATCTGGTAAAAGTTTAATGTATCAGATGGTCATACTATGTTGCTCTGATTAGTTCTAGGTATCCAATTGAGCGAAGAGGCATTTTCTTTCCTGGTACGTTGAAACACGCCCCATAATCACAGCTCAATGGAGCAGACTCAGACTCATATTCTGACTAGAATTATGAGTATGACATCGTCAGGCTAAAGTAGACTTATTCAGTCATATGAATTCAATGGTATTGATATCTTCTCTTTCTTTAGCCTAACGTCAGTATTTCTTGTATTTGATACTGATACAGGAGAGTGTACTTTATTGTTATCAACTGTAGTGTTGTCAATGCAGTTCAGACCTTATTATTTTTATGATCAGTCTTCAAAGGGTATCAATCACAGGCAGGGCGCACTAGACATTTGTGGTTAGGGGGCTGAGCCATCACAAGCGGGGATGATGATCATAATATTTAGAGTAACAAACATTGCAGACACAACAACTGTTTAAACAAACAGCTACAAGCAAGGTAGTTGCCAAGTAGATCTTATCAATGTGTGTATTCTAGTAACCTTTCTTTCCCTTACAGCAGGGGTCTTCAACAGGGGGTCCGCGACCCCCAGGGGGTCCGCGGAGGTACTGCAGGGGGGTCGCGAAATCTTTGGTTGATAAGACATTATTTTTTTATATTTCTTTTAAATTCAACCAATTTTTTTTTCCAGAAATTTAAATGTCTTCCGAATCAGAATTGTATTTATTCCGTTTAAATTTACATTTACATAAATCCAACATATTGTAGCGAACGCATAATTGATCGAGAAAACGTTATCTTTCAGTCCAATCGACACATTCAGCTACCCACAGGAGCTCTCTCAAGCTGGGCAACGGTTCACTCACAACACCTTTCATGCAAAAACGACAGCACAGGCACTAGCCAATCAGATCACGTGACTGCTCAAGTCTAAAGAGCGCGAAGATCAAAAATAAAAGATGGCGGAACAAACTCCATAGCTGGTCTTGTTTGTAACTATAAATAGTTAGTTTGACATTTTTTTGCTTAGATTTAAAAAAAAAAATCAAATCAAATTAAGAGAAATAGACACTGTACAAGGTCAAAATACATTAATTGTAACTGAAAAATAAGTCTGAGAGGACTTGCGAGGTGTATGAGCCCCCTACCTAATGTTAGCATGCTACTTCCTACAATCTTAACAACTTGCTAGCGGTGTGATTGGTTTGTTGACCTGTCAATCTCACTATAACATCTATGTTTTCAACACAACTCCATGTGCCAGACTCCTCCTCCGTCATCCGTTGGATCGTGTCAGTCAGGAGTTATTGAAAAGAAGATCTCACTAATGTGGGAGGATGTGTGCCATGATCGACAGATGCTTGAGGATTCACTGTCCCTTTTTTATGTATGATGAAACAAAAACATACAGTACTGTGCAAAAGTTTTAGGCAGGTGTGAAAAAATGCTGTAAACTAAGAATGCTTTCAAAAATGGAAGTGTTAACAGTTTATTTTCATCAATTCTTCATAAATTAACAAAATGCAGTGAAGGAACAGAAGAAAATTCTAA
Organism: Sprattus sprattus; assembly: GCF_963457725.1. Lineage (NCBI taxonomy): Eukaryota > Metazoa > Chordata > Actinopteri > Clupeiformes > Clupeidae > Sprattus > Sprattus sprattus. Next base: position 10,807,920 of record NC_137923.1, read on the forward strand.
ATTAAATCAAAATTTGGTGTGACCACCCTTTGCCTTCAAAATAGCATCAATTTTCCAGATACACTTGCGCACAGTTTTTGAAGGAACTCGGCTGGTAAATTGTTCCAAACATCTTGGAGAACTAACCACAGATCTTCTGTGGATGTAGGCTTCCTAAAATTCTTCTGTCTCTTCATGTAAACCCAGACAGACTCGATGATGTAGAGATCAGGGCTCTGTGGGGGTCATACCATCACTTGCAGGACTTTCTGTTCTTCTTTAAGCTGAAGATAGTTGTTAATGACATTGGCTGTATGTTTGGGGTTATGTTCCTGCTGCAGAATACATTTGGTGCCAATCATACGCCTCCCTGATGGTATTGCATGATGGATTAGTATCTGCCTGTATCTCAGCATTGAAGACTCCATTCATCCTGACCAAATCTCCAACTCCACTTGCAGAAATGCAGCCCCAAACTGGAAAGGAACCTCTACCATGCTTCACTGTTGCCTGCAGACACTCATTATTGTACCTCTCTCCAGCCCTTCGGCGAACAAACTGTCTTCTTCTACAGACAAATATTTCTAATTTTGACTCATCAGTCCAGAGCACCTTCTGCCATGTTTCTGCACCCCAGTTTCTATGTTTTCGTGCTTAGTTCAGTCACTTGGCCTTGTTTCCTTGTCGGGGTAGAGCTTTTTGGCTGCAACTCTTCCATGAAGACCACTTCTGGCCAGACTTCCCCGGACAGTAAATGTCTGTACCTGGGTACCACTGGTTTCTGCCAGTTCTGAGCTGATGCCACTGCTTGAAATCTTCCGATTTCGAAGGTAAATAAGCTTGATGGGTTTTTCATCAGCTGCATTAAGTTTCCTTGGCTGACCACTGCGTCTACGATCCTCAACGTCTTCTTCAAAAGAGCTTGAACTGCACATTTTGAAACCCCTGTCTGCTTTGAAATCTTTGTCTGGGAGAGACCCTGCTGATGCAGTATAACTATGTTGTGTCTTGTTGCTGTGCTCAGTCTTACCATGTAAATGGATACAAAAATAAACATTTATTGTTTACATTTTTCAAAGCCTTCTTAGTTCATAGCATTTTTTCACACCTGCCTAAAACTTTTGCACAGTACTGTATATCTGTGAATTATTTTAATAAGTTGTTATTAATTGTTAGCGTTGTTAGAGTTGTTTGCAAGATGTAGGTTTATAAATGGCAGTGGCACACCCACCCTGTACCTTTCATGTTGTTAAATGTTAAATTAAGTTCAATGTTAAAAAATGTTAAGTTAAATTCGTTGTTCAAAAATGTTAGGTTAAATTCAATGTTAAAAAATAAAAATGTAAATAAATATATTAGCCTTTGTATTATTTGAATAGCTTAGTATTGAATACACAATAACAGGGTAGCTATGTTTATTTGGCACTAGGCCCAGTATATTATAAACAAAATGTTATTCAATTTATATAGTAGGGGGTCCCTGCTCATCTCGCCATCAGTTTGGGGGTCCCTTGCCTGAAAAACGTTGAAGACCCCTGCCTTACAGTATCCTGTAAACTATTGCCCACATGAAACTAATCATGCAGGGTTACATAAGGCTATTTCTGGGGGAGATAAGTAAGACAGACTGTGCCTCTATGAGACAGCGCCCTCGTGTGGCTGCTATTGAAGCCCTTTTACACACACACACATATTGGCAAAGTGACATGCTCACTCCACTTCACATTGACCAGCTCTTAAAGATAAGAAAGTAGTTGGGGGCATTCAAACACTTTACTCATTACTTTGTTAAAGCACCTCTGGCTGCGATTATAGCCTTGAGTCTTCTTGGGTATGACACAGCATTTTCAGGTCTCTCCAGAGATGTTCAATTGGGTTAAAGTCAGGGCTCTATGAATGTCCTTGAAAGGGTTTACATACTTTCTGAATGCACTGTAGATCTGCTACATCAATGAATGATTAAAGAATTAAGGACAATAACAATTTTCATATCTTAGTAGAAAGAGTGATGACTGCATTAAGAAACGAGGTCTAATCCTCCATTAGATCTTATATTCCACATAAACAATTAATATCTTGGTCGATGCTCCTCCACAACCTACAGCAAGTGCTGGCCGAGGACTAAAGATCTTGTGTTAACTGCCAAATTCATCCAAATATCCTTAAGGGAGGTGGGGCCTCTTTAAAAACCATATTTATAGATCTTTTTGGGTTTATTTTTTTTACTAGGGACAATTAACGTTCGAGATCAATCCAGTATTGAGTTTTAGCTACTGACAGACTCGTTAATGTTGTCATACGGGTCTGGAAACATTGAAAGCATCCCTACAGAGATGACACTTGCGTCTGTTTACCTCAATAACTGTAAAGAAACTGTAAAAAATGGATGTTTGCACAGTCAGTGTTTTACCTGCCTTGATCTTCTGGTCTGTGATGTAGCATCAGCTCAGTGTTTGTAGTCGTTTATCGAAGGGAAGAGCTCTCCTTTGAGTACCCACTCCTGCACCAAATGGTAGGCCAATTGACTACAGGTACTGAATAGAATGCCACGTCAGAGAGAGTATGATCCAGATAGTTAAAACACTGACTGTAGTTTCTAACATTTGATTGATGCTGTACATATGAACAGAGATATAACTCTAAGGCTTAATGTTCATATACATACTTCACTAAGCGTTTTACTCTTGTGAGAAATCTAAATATTTATATATTTGTACACTTCATATGACATATTAAAGACAAATTAACCACCCAAATGTTGGAGGCATTCAACAAGCAGAAGTAACATGGAGAGACTCAATAATTTGTCTATTCCATACTGGAGGCATTTAATGTCTTGCGTCAGGACAGTGCTGCTCATTGACCACATATACTCCCTGAGAAAGTGGGCAAGCAGGGCCTATGATAAGTCCCCACCATCATCCAAGAAAAACACAAGGGACATCCCCAAGTCAGGGTTCTAAATAGCTCAGGTTCTCACCTGCATTACTGACATTACCTGTATTACTGACACTCAAACACAATGTCTTCCACACACTCTGTCTCATTCTCACTCCAAATCACTCATTCATTAAAACATCCATCAGCTGGTGAGGGTGCTACTGCAACAGTCATAGTTCCTTACACACCCATGGTAAGGTCTGTAAATTCCATATTGTCAAAGTTCTGAAGTATTGCTCTTTAGAGAACATGATTTTAAAAAGAGGTATTCTAGCACACTTGGAGTTGTGCTGTGGGATCTGGCGCTTCTGGGAGGTTAAGGGAAGTGGGTAGGGTAGGACAGTCATGCTATGCTTGGCCTCCTCCTTTTCCCCCTCCATCTTTCGGTCCACCATATCTGGGTCCACCACTACTGTCTGACATCCCTCTTCTCAGCTCGTGCCAGAACTTCACCAGGGGCTCTCTGCTCTTCCAGATCAGTTCTTGGCCATATTCTATGTACCACCTGATAAATAAGATAGATCACAGAGAACAATGTGGGATCATTTTTGTGGTTTACAAATAAATGTGCTTAGTTGAGATTAGCTTCTTCTTTTTACTGTGTGTAAGTCTAGAAAGATATGATCTTCCTTTTTGTCCCTGAATTCAATATACATTTTGCAGGGGTATGGATATTTCCCTGAGGCACACATGTGCCACATTGTGACATACCTTATCCTTACATCTGCAGAAATGGTTGATGTTAAACTGTGTGTATGACGTGGGTATCAATTAGCTAACATAATACAAATAAGTGTCTATAAAGGATGAGTATGTGAAGGCGGGAAGGACGGCTCTGAAGACCAAAGTTATCCGGCCCCTCCCCCAGGAAGAGAAGCACACTCACACTCCAAACAGCGCTCCCCCGAGATGGGCCGCATGGTCAAACAACCTCCAGCCCAGAACCAGGCCAGCCGTGTCTATGGCAACAAGCGCTTTAAGGGCCTGGAGAAGCAGGACAAAAATGCAGAAAAGCAGCACATTAGGCAGCACATAGAGCACAAACAGTAAACTATAGCAAGATGTGCATCTACCAGTATATTCTCATTTAACTCTCCCCTGCAATACACGTATACACACACAAGCACACACACACACACACATAAACTTGAGGACTCACACTGCCTGCGGTAAGGCTGAACATGGGCAACAGGACGATGGCTAGTTTAGCCTCTGGTATCTTTGTGCAGACAGCAGCCAGAACTGTCATGATGGCTCCAGACTACAATAGACAAGCAGCACAATTATTTTCCTACTGAACACAAGGAGACATCTTAAATCCTCTAAACTAAAAAATGCAAAAACACTCACAGCTCCAAGAGAGGGGTGCAGGCGTCCTGATGCCGTCTTGCAGATGTAGCTCATCATTGTGGAAATGACACCTGTAAATAAAAAAAAAACAAGGGGATTTATGTCTCAGCTTATAATTTGTATTCCACTTCAAATTGGAGCAGTTTCTTCCCACACTAAAAGCTATGCTGTTTTAAGAAAGTTCTGCTATCCCTCAGCTCCTATGATAACCCGAGCCAGTTGACTCATTAAGGCTACTATAAACCCTTACAAAAGTTAGAGTTTAGAGTTTTGCTGATTAGAAAATCCAGATGTGCTATATATCATTATTTAATTCAATGCACAACAGAAGTAACTGAGCCAAACCAACTGACAAGCTGTGAACCTCACAGCCCAAACCAACAGCAGAAAACACTGCTGACAAAGTTACAGGCCACCACTACCTAACAAACCCAGTGGTCAACATAACAGCCTGTAGCCATGTTGAGGAAAAAACACTCCAGGTTACTTGTGCACCTGCAGATGCGTAGAAGGCCAGGAACTGCTCCCTCCCGAGTATGGAGACAATGGTGGTGGAGAAGGTCCAGAGCACGTACATGTTCACCACCATGTGGACGATGGAATAGTGGCTGAAGGAGGACAGGAGCATGGGAAGGCAACGAGTCTCTGAAAGAAAATGAATGGAAGACCTTTGAACCATTGATGTAGTATAGAAATAAACATGATGTACTTAGAGGGGATAGAGACATCATCTACCTGCCTAGCAAGCTTCTGACGTTTAGCAAGGACTAATGTAAAATACCAATTTAGTCACACAACCACAAATGCCACGTTCTATCAATACTGAACTTTATTGGTTTTATAGTTCCAAAAGCTCCATTGGTTGAACTGATGTTTTACTGAAAACACTGAATTGTAAAGCAACAGGATAGGTTTGTAATCATTGGTATCCATATGATGTCTATTACATCTAGTATTTTATCAGATGCTTTTAATCAAAGTGACTTACTTATAGCACAGGGTGCCAGTAGTGGTGCCCCCTGGGCATTGACCCCATGAGCTTGGCCATGCTACAAGAGTCCCACGCTCTATCAGCTGAGCTACGGCCAGTGGTGCCTGAGCTCCCTGCAAGGTTTTACATGTCACTAATTATCATCTCTGTATGTCTGTATGTTCAGGCTACTGTGTCACATACTCCGTCTCACCCAGTCAAAAGGCTGATTCCTGAAAAGGGACATGGGGTCTAAGCTTGTTTGCAAGCTGCCTAGCTACCTTTCATTATTATTTTCCTAATGAGCTGAAAGTGGGTTGTATCAGTTCCAATCTTGGCCATTTCATGAAATACAAGTTTACAAGACAGAATGAGAACATCCTTGTGGATGGTTTATAGCTGTACCTGACGGTAAAAGGTCATTGGAACCAATGGAATTTCCTCCAACCAAACCGTCGGAATTGAAATGACCCGTGGATTGGAGAATCTGATACTGAACAATCCCTGAACAGAGACAGTGGCGAACACCACAACAACACAGGAGAGGCACACTCACTAGAGGCTGGGTTTGAAGTGAAGTACTTGAGCATGGATCGCTGCAAGGATGGGATCCTCCAACAGCACAACACTGCAGCATTCACCGCTATAATGCCTGGATCAGAGAGAAAGAGAGGGAGAGAGACCAGAGAGGAGAGTCATCGGAGACAAATAAGAGAAGAGAGAAAGGAGACATAAAGGAGAAATAAAGTAAGTGCGTTTGTGTGAGAAAGAGACAGAGAGAGAGAGAAAAATATAGTGCTTGTGGGTGTGAGTATGTGAGTGAGTGAGGCAGACATATATTAGCTGTTAATTTACATATCTAACTTTACTTCTAATGTTGGAGATCTATGCCTGACTATTGACAAAAACAGCTCCAAAGGATTGTGAGAGGTGAACATGAAAGTCCCATGACGCTCACCTGTGGCAACTCTCTGGCCTTCACTCATCCCTTGCCACATGTCATCCACCATTGACATAAACATGATCACCTGCCGCTGAAAGTCTGTCAGCTGATCCCACCACTTGTGCCAGTGAGCTGTATCATGAGTCTGCGTGCACACACATACACAGATATGCACATTACTGCCCTTTTCACTAAATAAAATAGTTATGGTGCCATTGTGAACACCTACTGCTAATATCACTGCTATCTGCTGAGCTATGCTCATCAGTAATTGATAATAGGTGTAGCTCTAAAGAGCTGATTCATGCTGTATTTACTCAGCTGCATTTGTGCCAGTGGTTACCTGGAACATCTCTTTCTTCTCAGATTCACCCTCCTCCAACAGACTTTCCAAGCGTGACTTCACTGACTCATACTGCAAGATGGCGGCTGTGCCAAAAGAGCAGCCTGTAAACTAAAATTGTGTTAGAGCCGCAAACTGCAATGGGCAAGCAAGTATCTATTCTGCAGCCGAGACAACGGCCCACTAAAATATCAGGACGTACAAATGTGCCCTTCCATATTATAAACAAGTGTATGCCACAAACACAGGGGAGTGCTTTTATGAGGGCTATTCTTAAAAGGTTAAATGGTGTTCTGGTATACATATGTATGTGGTGTGTACATTCACAGGCAAATGTATACATACCCCAATTGTGAACATCAAAGGCTTGATTAGCCTGCGTGGGTTCCTGGGAGGCATCTGTGGAGGGAGAGGGGGCTCTGGAGCATGTTTCTGTGACAGTCGCGCCTCCGCCATTTCCCCAGGAGGAGGGCCCGCCTCCTCTTGAACCCCTTTTCTGGTCTCGGGCTTCCTTTGCACTTTCCGAAAAGCACATCTCTGCTGTGGATGAAGGACAATTCTTTGGGAGGGAAAAACAAGAGCCACAGATGGTTGAATGGTACAGTACCTGTTAGTTTCCAAGAAAAAAAACTGATGCATCATTAAAACAAGTAAGTGAATAGTGTGGTGTACCCTAATGCACCGTCAATTCAATTCAATTTTATTAGCGCCCACACAATAAAGTTGCCTTAAGGCACTTTGCAGACCGCAGAGCCTGAACCTTCAACATTACAACTTATCAATAAGTCACTCTTAGTTATTGAATTTGTGTCAATGCGCATGGCAACCTCTCAAGCCCTATGGATCAAACATCCCATAGCTGTCACGCAGCTGCTTTATGGTCGAGAACTCAATGTTCCTTCAATGTACGTTCACTGCTAGAGAGCGACCAAATTGGTGAGTGGCTAACGCTACCTATAGCAGCCCAGTCATGACATCCTTACGACAACGGGCAACAACCTTAGTAATTTGCTCCAATAGAGGCAGCCGCTGCAGCTTTAAATCAACATGAACTAACATTGCTTCTACTACCCAGCAAATATGTCTAAACCGGCCATCTCAAATAGCTTCAGGGATTGCTCAGATAATTAGAGAACAACCAACAACGGGACATGGCAAGCCGGGAGAGAACGTTAGGTAACTTGTCCTGTGCAAGCAATGTCAATTGAGCAAACTAGCTGGCTAATGTTAGCCTTCTTCATTGCTTGCTAGCTAGTTTAGAAGTAAACATTAGCTACCTAGCTCAAGTCTTACCTTTTACTTGGCGAAAGCACTGATGTGTGAGCTATAAATTTGACTTTGGTCCATTTGTTTAAATATCCCCAGCACGCCATATTCTCGAATGTCACAGAAATCTTACATGTACAATGTGCTGTCTTTCTGGGACAGTCAACCAGTGAAGAGCCTGCTCTGTGGGGAGTCACGTGACAAAACAAGGATTCTGATTTGGTACTTTCTGAATGGGTTGAATGTTAAATTTGCATCTACATACAGTTAGAGTTTCTTTAATCACAGTTCGAATGTGGGTGCAGCGGTGTAGTGTAGGGATAAGTTTTCTTCCTAAGAAGCTATACAATGCAGTGGTTAACGCTGCTGATAATAATATTATGGTGCTAGGGGGAGATATTATTTGCACTCTATAGGAATCGCGTGGAATATGTTATACAATACCATGAGCTGTTGGGGATGTTCATTCTGGTGCAGTATACACGGATAAAAGTAGATAGAAATATTGTCGCCTGTGCAAGACTACACAGGTTTTATGTTAGCAAAGCAGAAAGTAATATATTCTTCTTAAATTAAAAAAGAAACATAAATCTTGTCACTTTATTTCTTTCTCTGTCTCAGTTTTGCACAGCAGAGCACATAGCTCACACTGGCACTTTGATGGGAAGCGTTTGCATGATCACACTTTCACACACGCTTTCAAAGTCTTCTGGGAAGCATGAAAAGGAGAGAGGAGAGGACACAAGTCACTGAGTCAATGTTGGGATGTTGGGAAGGCTCAGATGGAGCCGTTCTGCCTTCAGTATACAGCAAGCTGGACCAAGGCAATAAAGGAGGAGATGGTGTCTCTTTAAAGAGAGATTCTTGATCTGAGCAACCAAATTATCCATGGTGATGGCCCTGAAGTTGACAAGGATTAAGAAGGCATCAGTTGCTGCTGACAAACATAATGCAAGACCGTGTTCAAGCAGCTTTGGGCAGAGCACAGTTCACCCAGTTCAACAACATGGACATGCCCACTTCCAATTTCTTCAGCTTGGAGAAAAGGGCTATGGAAAAGAAATGGATGCACCAGCTCCAACTCCCAGATGGCAGCATCATCACAGACAACAAATAAATGCAATCATATGCTTTACTATTTTGCGAAGAGCTCTTCCAGACTGAGAAGGTGGATCAGGCCTCAACTGAAAAATTGCTGCAAGGGTTTCAAAGCCTTGGCGAAACAGGATATAAAGGACTTGGAAAACCCTGTCTCCCTTACTATAGCAGTCCAGGAACTAAGGTCTGTTAAACCCCCTGGTTTGGATGGCTTGACTGCTAAAAACAATTTAGGAGAACGTATACAACTACAGAAATTTGCTTTCCTTGAAGGGGTTAACCAAGTTGATTTTTTCCTCACAGCTGGTCAAAAAGAACTTGTAGCCACTGACTCTGTGTTTAATTTTTCTGATAGCCCCAGACTGTCAGTTTTCCTCTGTGGTTTGTTTACAAGGCTGCGTTGTAAATTCAGTATTATCACCTACATTCTGAGTAGTGGATACACCCACTCTAACCACAGGCACTTAGTCTTTTTAAGTTACCTGTTTTAAAGTCTAATAGTCCAGGATGGTAGAATTGTATGTGGACGTCGGAATGTTTTTATGTCACTTCATTTATTAGAGGTTTTCAAAACAGTCAATTGTCTGTCTGTCTGTCTGTTGATACAGACATTTTTTGTGTCAGTTCTGTTAACCTGCAGGCCAACAAGCTGCAGTTGACTATATGATGATGTAAAGGTCATTGTCTAGGTCAATGGTGTCTTCAGTGATTATACATCTGGATTTAAAAATATATTTTTTTGTATACGCTCCCAACCCAGACATACAGTATATCCAGAGCCAGACAAACAAGTAGCCATTGCTTTACCATTTGACACTGTAATAGTAATGCAAAGGATTTAAAAAAATAAAATAAAAAAAAATACATTGGATACCTGGATCTTTTTATGTTTAAGAGGTTTATGTTTCCCAATTCGCTGCAACATTTCAAAGAAAGCATGTATAAAGTTATATAAATATCAGATGATGTCAAGAACAACGAGAAGGTGAAAGTTTACTTGTAAACCCTTGCCCTTGCCTATAGTCAGAATTCTCAGACATACACGACACAAGTTAGATTTAAATCAGCACATTTCAGTAGCCTACTAACGTTACAAACGGTTGTTGTTCCGTTTTATTTTTTGGATGTTTATTATAGGCTGTGATTTGACATTTCTGTTTGTCACTGTCATAACCGCAGACCTATTTATTGTCTAGCTCAGTGACAGTTATACCACATGTATTTCAACAAGTTCATGTCTCGCCTAGAGTGTTGCAGACGATGCTTTACATATGCAATGAATGCCGGGACAAATCGTCCCAACTGGTTTATTTAAGGGGGGATATGAAAAACTCTTCCGCTAGTGCAGTTCAGAAGCGGAGGGCGTAAGAACACCCGTTTCGCGAAGATGGCGGCTCCAGCCCTCAACCGCCGGGCCGGATCCGTCAGTAGTATTGGTAGTCCGACGGCAACACCGAATTCTAGTATTAACAACAACAGAGTCATTCCGTGTTATCCCGAGCTTGATTTCAGGTCTGGGAGTAGGATAGAGGAGTTGAACAGGTTGATCCAGGAATTCAGTAAACATGATCAGCGCGAATATGACGACCAACGAGCTCTGGAAATTCACACGGCTAAAGATTTCATCTTTTCTATGCTCGGTAAGGAACAGACGATTGGTCCTGATGACAGTGTGTTTTTAAACAAGACGTTGTCATATAAATGAATGCACAACCCCATGAAAATACATCGTGCGCCTTTGTGTCGGTTTTTTTAACATCAAGCTAGACTTTGCTTTGATTTTGTACTTCATTTCCGTTGCATTGCCCATGCTGTGTGTATACTATGCGTGTCTTAATATGTGCAGTCGGGTTTCAGACATGTCACAAAATCACTGTCACGAGATCAAATTATTTGCACGTAGCCGACCCGCATGTGACCTCCTTCTGAATGTGATTCGGTGTAATTTTAATGAAACTATGAATTTGTCCATCCCGTAGCGAAATTTGTTTGTCTATTTCTCCTCAATGTGTCATTTCCTGAAAGTGCTCAAATAGTGAGTGGAAAGCATAAACAGTAGACAAATTATTTCGTTGTAATGGATTTACGCTTTATAGGCTAGTGTATGTAAAGTCAGTATACCTCTAAGGTCAGTACCATGGACAGAGAACAACCAGACAATTACAAAGCCAGGGACAGGTCAGGCTAGAGGTTAAATCACTGATTTGGATAATACGTGAACTATAAAAGAGATTTAATCTAGAGGGAGTCTTAAATCTTAAACAGCTATAATCCTTGTTTTTGTTCTACTGTGGACAATGCCATTGTTAAAATTCAGTTTCGCTTTGAGGTATACTGGTATGTGTGAGATATACGTATGTATGTATCTGAGAGTACATGTGTTGTTACAGAAGGAGGTGCTGGATCAGCTGACAGCGTTGTAATTTATTAGCAGGAGGGATGTGGAGTATCAAGTTTTAGCTGTGTGCCCCAAATAGTGACCTCAGCGTCTCGGAAAAGTGTTGGCTAGCTAGGGTGCAAGGTGGATTAGGTTAAGCATTAAGGTACATGTGAGTTGTGCAGATTGGGAATTTTGTCAGAGAATTCATATTTGGATTACATTTATCTCCAAACTTTAATCCGGAGGGACTGTCTGGTATTGTTTTTTCGGCACACTATCATAAATCACTTCCCTATGTAAAGAAATGCACACTCTCAGGAATGCTAGAAGTCTAGCTGTGGTGTCTGTTTTTGTTTAGTCGTGCAGACAGACACAGTGGCTCTCCCACTGGTTATTGTGCAAACTGTTTAAATTGGAGCAACAATCCTGTGGGTGGGTGTATCAGTGCCAAAGAGCATAGCAAAGAGCCAGGCGCTGGGTGGGCATTCAGGCGACTGTGGGAACCCCCGATTTGCTGACCCATGATGCTGTTCTCACACTCCCACACAGAGCAGCCATTCAAGAGGGAGGGCCCCGGTTCAGTCAGCAGTAGCATGCATCCCCATTGGTTGTCCTAATATGCAAATGACCAGATCGGAACAAATGTGCCAGTCTTTTGAATGATTTGGCCTGTGTGGTTGTAACCATGTTGGTGAGTGCGTGAGTTAGAGCTGGGTGTGGGGGTTGGTGGGAAGAACTGATTGGTTTTGTGTTTTTATCCAGCACAGCATGTTTTTTACATGGGATTGTAAAGGTTTAGGATCAACTAATGAAAGCATGAATAGAGAGAAATCCAGTGGAAGAGTATTTTTTCTCTGTCTTTCTTTTTCTTTCTCACACATATACACATAAAGAGAGACAGAGAGAGAGAGAGAGAAAGGGATAGAAAACTGTTTGCAGGAGTAGATGCATACTGTTGGTGAGTTCAAAATCAAGTGCAAGATGTTCATCTGGAAAAAAACAATGATAGAGTGAAAGAATAAGAAAGGCAAATGTATTCAGTCTGTTGGACATTTTAAAGCACACACCTGAAATTAATTAAAGCAAGTATTTCTATATTAAAGTAGAATAGATGTGAATGTTTAAGTCAAGTAAAACACCCCAACAAAACTTCACTGACATCCCTTAGAAGATTAATATTTGTCCCCAGACAGGTCAGTTGTATCTTCAGTAACAGACTGTGAGAGGTGTTTTCAGTGACAGCTGGTGAGAGGTGTTTTCCACCTGTGGTGCACTGTACAGCTGCAGTGTGGCTCCATTCCTAAGGGGGCAGACTCTGCCATAATTACCATCAAAGCCCTGTGCCACCTCACATCACCCCACTGACGGTGACAGGACATCCTCCTCATTTGACTTTGCACTTTAAGCAACTCTGGGTTTCGCACGGGCGCGTGCTGTTTAAGACCTGGGCTTTGTTTAGTGTATCATAAGTCACGGTTGCTCAAGGAGGGAACAAGGTTACCTAACAGAGTTCTGAAAAGTGGAAAAGACGAAGTAAAAACATTTATGGAATAAAAAAAACAGATAAAAGAGAGAGAGAGAGAGGAATAGTTAAAGCTAGATTGTAACAAAAAAGGGAGAAAGTAAGTCTGAGTGGATGGGAACCTGTGCAGTAACAGCCTGAGAAAGTTGCTGGTGATCAGACTGGTGCGTGCGACATCCAAGGGCAGAGGCTCATCCGGAAAGCTGGCATAAATATTTGAGTGTGCAGGTGGAAGCTGCTGTTAGGGAGGGCAGGCTGTTTAAAGGACATTAGGCATGCATGAACACATTGAGGTACCTACAGTAGGCTACAGTACAGTACCTCTCAGCATTCTCTCGCTCTGCATCAACTGCAAAACAAAGCTGTGTGGATGGATGTGTGTGTGTGTGTGTGGGTGTGTGTGTGCGCGTGTGTGTGTGTGTGTGTGCGTGTGTGGGTGTGTGTATGTGTGAGTGAGTGTGTGTGTGTGAGTGAGAGAGAGAGAGCAAGAGAGAAAGTGTGTGTGAGAGAGAATTATATGAACTGGCTGAACTCTAAAACCTTGTGATGTTCAGGTTCTTTCGATGACTCTGTGTCATTGATTTGCTGTTTCCTAGCTGTAGTGTCCTCTTTCTGGTCCTCCTATTGATCTGCATCCAATTGACGCCTGCCAGCAAACTGCAGACTTGTGCTCATGTGATACTGTTACATACAGTCTGTGTATGCAAGGCTGAAGGTGGTCTGTGATGCTCAGACTTATATATTAAACAATTAATGCCCTCTTTCATTAACCGCCCTCGTGGTTCTTATGTCTCTCCCATTCTTTACTCTTTTTCATACACACACTCCTAACTTTTTTCTTCTGTCATCCCCTCTCTTCTTCTCTTCATTCACTCACTTCATCACTCACTCTCCTCTCTTGTTCTCCTTATAGGTATGGTGCAGAAGCTGGACCAGAAGCTACCAGTTGCCAATGAGTACCTTCTGTTGTCAGGCGGGGTCCGGGAGGGTGTGGTGGATATTGACCTGGACGAGCTGAGCCCTTGCTCGCGCGGGACGGACTACGACATGGACTTCACTCTGCTGGTGCCTGCTCTGAAGCTACATGACCGTAACCAGCCAGTGACACTGGACATGCGCCACTCAGCACTGGGACACTCCTGGCTCAGCCTGCGGCTGTTTGACGAGGGCACCATCAACCGCTGGAAGGACTGCTGCACACTGGCTGACCACATCAATGGAGCGACTAACTACTTTTTCTCCCCGATGCTGGTGGCCGACTGGTTCTACGAGTCGGTGGCGGTGGTGCTGGCCGAGGTCCAGAGGAAGCCCCAGAGGGGGATGCCAAGGGTGGAGCGAGTGGAGCGCAACGGCACCGTCATCTCCGTCATCCTAGGCGTGGGCAGCAGCCGCATGCTGTACGATATCGTGCCAGTGGTGTCGTTCAAAGGCTGGCCGGCGGTGGCCCAGAGCTGGCTGATGGAGAACCACTTCTGGGATGGCAAGATTACGGAGGAGGAGGTGATCAGCGGCTTCTACCTGGTGCCGGCCTGCTCGTCCACGGGCCAGCCAGAGAACGAGTGGCGCCTGTCATTCGCCCGCAGCGAGGTGCAGCTAAAGAAGTGCATCTCCAGCAGCCTCATGCAGGCCTACCAGGCATGCAAGTCCATCATCGTCAAGCTGCTGGCCAAGCCCAAAGCTGTGAGCCCCTACCACCTGCGCAGCCTCATGCTGTGGGCCTGCGACCGCCTGCCGGCCAGCTACCTGGCCCAGGAGGACTACTCTGCCCACTTCCTGCTGGGGCTCATCGACGACCTGCAGCACTGCCTGGTGAATAAGAACTGCCCAAACTACTTCATCCCACAGTGTAACATGCTGGAGCATCTGTCGGATGAAATGGTCATGCACCACGCCCGCAAGCTGGCCTCGGCCCGTGCGGACCCAGCCGAGCACCTTCGCTCAGCCGTTGAACACACCAAGGCCGCCAACAGGCAGACCCTGGAGCTCCAGAGGAGAGGGAGCTCATCCGGTCTACCCTCCCCGCAGTCAGAGCTTGGGGCCGGAGATCAGCACCAGTCCGACGACCGGCTGGCAAAGAAGCTGCAGCAGCTGGTGACTGAGAACCCCGGCAAGTCCATCTCAGTGTTCATCAACCCCGACGACGTTACCAGGCCACATTTCCGCATAGATGACAAGTTCTTTTGAAAGACTTTCCATCCTAGCTGGAGCCATAGTTGATACAATACTGGATACTGCCCTTATTGTGTAGACCCATGAGTGATCTGTCACCATACTGGGCTATGTAAGCATGCTGAACAGTCATGACAGCCAGAGTACATGTTGAGGAAATTCTGAAGGATTTATGGATTTATGTGTGGATTGTCTGCTGTGAGAAGGTAGTGTATGGTGACTGGTTAGTGACTGAAAAAGACTGAAGCTGCTTTAAGCACTGAGTAGACAGAGAATTGTTACAGCTCCTCAAAGTGTTTTACCCCAGTGACCGATAGTCAGTCCTGAAAACCTCAATAAGCTTCATATGATTATGTGCATTGTCTTGACCTATGTTGAGGACAAATATCTCCTTTTAACATTAATGTACGGAAATACATATGTTTAGGTGTACTATATGTTCTTTTTTTTAAACAAATAATGTTGCTTACAAAGTTTATTGGCTCATCTATCCATATTGTTTTTGTAGGTAAACACTAGTCTCTTCAACAGCCCGTGTCAGGTGTGAATGTGAACTTTTCCAAAACGTACCTGAGCTCTTGCCAGCGTCTGGTTATTATCATATTATCTAAAGTGCAATTACTGAAACCTACTTTTTGTAACCTGAATAATAAGACCTAATGACTAATGATGATACCTGTTGACACAGACATGTAGATGTGTCCATGCACAAGGAAACATTTACTGTCAGAATGTGTTGTATAAATTATAACTTTGCACATAACTTAGCATTTATAACTATTGTGCAAAGAAAGCTTTTTTCATGGTTTAAATGGGTAGATAATCCTCTCTGTTGTGTCCTTGGTTAATTTCCCTGTGTCAGATGCGTGGATGTAGATTCCAAAGTATTGAATCTAGACAAACATCATTGTAATACTTTTCTAATACCGTTGGTGACCTTTGGTCTCTGTTGGGCCAATCTGGATCCTCAAGGAGTATTTAAATATCAGAATATTGAAGATGATGTGATGTATTGGTTTTCAATACATGAATTGGTTGAGAGGTCTTTGGGGGCAGCTTGCTTCATATCATGGGTATTGGTGTAAAAAGACCTCATTGTCCGTAATAAAGTTCCTTCTATCAGACAACTCAGTTTTTGTTGGGTCACATTCAATTTTGCATAATGCTTGGACTGTGTGTGAGTGAGTATGTGTGCGTGTGTGTGTGTGTGTGTGTGTGTGTGTGTGTGTGTGTGTGTGTGTGTGTGTGTGTGTGTGTGTGTGTGTGTGTGAGCATGAGGAAGAGAAGTATGGAAGGGGGAACAAAGTATGAATTTGCTATTACTAAGCCAAACTGTATATATCACTAAAGACCACTGTATATGGCTTGGTCATCAACCCAGCGGGATTGTATGGGTTTCACTGTAGTTTTGCATTACCTTTCGACCTGAGGCAGCATATATTCATGACAGTCTCTGGCGAGATCTTGATGAGACACTGACATCCTTTCCCACAGCCCAGTGTTGTTATACCCTGCATTTCATCATGTTCACCGGCTGGCGTTGTCACTGAGGGCTCAGCGTGCATATTGCCTATTCTGCACTCTTAAAAATAACTACCCGCTTGCAAAAACCACCAGAAGACATCTGCTGACTGCCTCCTTAACTGGAGATCGCAGTGCGGTTAGTGTCATGTTGTAAAACTCTGTACCATTAATTGTTTTGTATATGTACAAACCTCATGCAATGGCACGCCATATGGTTTTAGGCCACAGACATGATTTGAACAAAGGTTCCCTGAAATATCCCTTATGGATGCTTCCCTGAGGCCTCTTTCTGTCTCCCTCATTAGTAATTTATTACCTCATTTGGGGGCTATCACTCACTTTCTGTGCTGAATATGGAAGCAATAACTCTATAATATAATGGAGTGAAGATGTCCTTACTTTGGCAATATATTGCAATAATTGACAATAATCCTTGGCCTTATTTTGAAATGGCAGAAGTCTATTCGGACATTTAACACTGCACTTGTTTGTATTTATCAGGGGAACCATTTTTGTATGAATGCAGCGATTCCTTGACCATTCAACAAAAATACTTTTAATCCTAAAACCAGTGAATGTTGTCCTCTATTTTTTAACAGTTTAACTTTTACCATCTCATCAAACAGCAAAGTACATAAACTTCATATATTCATATGAATGAACACAGGGAAAGGCATACTTAAATCTAAAAATAGGCACCATGTCTGCTTCTCACTCTCTGCCGTGCACACACACACACACAAACATATCGTACGTACACAAATATATCTTTATTAGTTACTATCCTTCAGCCACTTCTTTTTTCACTCCATCTTTATTTGTCAACTACTCATGTCTCTCCAGCTGACAACAGTGTCCTTGTATCTCTCTCTCTCTCTCTCTCTCTCTCTCTCTCTCTCTCTCTCTCTTCCTGTATATCTTTCTTTCCCTCTCTATCGCTCTCTATCCTCTTAAGTAAGTCACACATCCTTGCCCCTGCGTGCCTGGCGCAAATAGTTGTAAACCAAATATTTTGCTCAATTACGCTCCTTACATTACATAGCTTGAGTTTTTTTCAGACATGCCTAGGTGATCTAGCTGTGGCCTTGGGCTTCTTGTTTCAGGGCAGAGAACAGAAATATCTTATTCCAGCAACCAGTTTCTTTTTTTAACATCTGAAGTAACACAAGCTGTTATCCCAGTGTCCCTGCAAAATGCTGACTACAGTGTTCCTTGGAGCTTGATCAATGAGCTGGTTAGATAATACTTTATAACGTTCTCTTTTTTTGCCCAAAGATAAATAGACATGTGGGGCTTGTCTGGCTTGCCTCTGAATCTCCGTCTGCTGACAACATTCAGACCCCACTGATGCCCTGCAAAGCTATTGCTTTGTGTGTGTGTGTGTGTGTGTGTGTGTGTTTGTGTCCATGTTGTTATCGACAGCCACAGAGAGTAAATGGAAAATTACAGTACAAAGATCAAGCAGTACATATATAAACCAAAGCCAAAGGAATTACATTTCATAAAAAAATAATTATGAAAATTCAATCTGTATAAATCTGACATAATTTGTGTACTAAAATAGTCTCATAGCCATAGCTTAGTTATGCACAGCATTATTGCAGACCCTAGCAACTATACCAATATCTCATGAGACATAAGCAGTTTTCATATCCTGTTAATAAGTCTCTGAAACTCAGAGGCCATCACCCACAGACGTCACTACCCAACACTTCCAGAAAGCTGCAGCACCACAGCGAAAGGACAGCTCCAACCTGCCAAGACCAGCGTTCCCATACAGGTAACGATTATTTCTCCCTCTCGCTCTCTCTCTCACACACACACACACAAATATACACTCATACACACACACGCACACACACACACACACACACACACACACACACACACACACAAACACACACACACAAACATACACTCACACACGCACACACGCACACATACACACACACATACACACACACACACACACACACATACACACACACACACACATACACACACACACGCACCCTCTCAGCCTCATACATTCCGTCACACTGCTCAGCCTAGCCCATTCTGAAATAAAAACTCTCTGGCACACACACATGCATCAATATCGCCGCTGCAACAGAGGTTCTATAACGAATAGCCTATGCTGATCGATTACAGAGAGGCTCAGTATCCGGTTTTCTGCCAAATCTGAAGAGCGCAGAAGCATCCCGAACTGGCAAAGAACCATAGCATCAGAACTCACTCCTCAGCTTCTTCGGGAACGGGACAAAACACACTCAGGAAATGGATAAAGGAGGTAAGATCCCATAAACATTAGTTTTTTCGTGATTCCGAGGGAGTTAGATTGCACGCATCGCAGTTTGTGCTTGACTGGCTTTAGCAGCGAGAAGCTGTTTCGGCAGAGTGGACTGCGGAACTGGAAAGCTCCCACCAGGATGGGTGCTGCGTGAGCTTTTTGCACATTGCAGTAGGAACCAAATGTGTTCCACAAGTTCCATGCGACCACAACAACTTGGACTTATGCCAGAACTTCTCTTGACCGGTAGCTCACTTTCCAGTACCGCTCCCTAGGGAGAGAGAGTGATTGTAAGGGCTGGGTTATCATCAGGCCGCCTTACTTCCTCGTGCACCTCAAGCGATCCCGTCCGAGGTTCACGAAAGGCTACATACTGGTCTTCTTGCGTTGATGTTTATGTTGCTGTGTTGTAAGACTTTAAAGTTACAAGGATACGTGGTTCCTGTGAGTGTTGTAATGGGTTTGGTGAGATATAATTCACATGTACTTTAGATTGGTCAGACGATTCTGTTGAAAACTGCTAGCTACCCACTTTTACAGCTAGATGAAAGTGTCTGTTTGCGGTACAGCATGTGCACTGGTCGTTGTTGCAGGGAAATGCGTGCTTTACAGACAACATGCTTCATGAGGTCTTAGCACATAACTGCCGTTAATTTAATTAACGTTTGGCCATAAACTAAGTCAGACTGCATTGCATCACTTATGATCTTACAGATTGGAAGATTGGTCCGCTGTTAGGTCCTTACTTTAACAACGATGCTCCTAACTGGATTATCCACACCCAGACAACACACTCCCATACACACCCTGTTTTCTTAAGTACCCTCCTGTTCGTTTTCCCCTACTGTATTTGTCAGCATACACTAAATACCCCACCACTGACAACTCTCTCATAACATCCATAGAGCCTTATACTGGCTTGCTGTCCATTGCACATATGAATACATGCATTGAGAACATGTATGTATATATAATTATTCTATTGTCAGCACTATTGTCCCTCTAAGAGTGAGGGATCTTGGAATGTCATACTGGTATCCAGTGGTGGAATGTAACGAAGTATTTTTACTTCGTTACTGTACTTCGTTACATTTTTACGTATCTGTACTTTACTTAAGTAAAAATAATAGTGCATACTTTTTACTTTTACTTCGTTACATTTTGCAGCTATTATCTATACTTTTACTCCGCTACATTTCTACAATATGTGTCGTTATTCGTTACATTTTATGAACACAGTTTCCCAAAATGTTGCCTACACAAAAATATAGATTGCGTTGCTTTAGGACGTTTCAGCCAATCAGGTGGCTCTATCAGCTCCAATGACAGCAGAGTGTGTATTTGGCACTGGCAGCACTACGGTAGCCTTGCCTGTTTTGCTTAAACATTCGACAAACAGCCTGACTAACAAACAACTTTTCAGCATGGATTCAGAGTCAGCCTCATCTGAGGACATGTTCAAGTTCAGAGGCCACAAGAACAACTCGTGGAGGTTTCAGTGCATTTCCTGTCTACCTCAAAAAAGGAGTTGCTACCCTTCAAAAATTCGCCTTCAAATTTGGAGAAACAGGTCGAGTTATGCGGAGTTCTTGCTATGCTAAGTTAATGTCTATGACTTTTGCATATCGTATGTGGTTACTGACATGATTTTATACTGTTATCTAGCAAAATACATGTGGACAAACAGCAATAGCATCAAAATAACACGATTGTACCTTGATTATTTATTTAACGTAGTGGTAAGATAAAGCTGGAAGTTTAGCAATGTCAAGCTAACGTGAAGATTTGCCTTTTTTATTGACTGGTTATTGCCTGGCATGCAAACTTAATGCCTAGTCTTGGGTTACTCAATATGTTTTTTTTTCCTTTTCTGCAATCAATAGAGCATAAAACTCTGCATTGACCAGTTTAACAACTCCATTTGTTTTTCATATTTCCATTTTTTACACGTTTACAATTAAATAAAAGATTAAAAGATACAAAATTGTGTCTTTATTGGTTTGGCTTAATGGTATTAACTTTACAAATAATCCCTGGTAGATAACTTGTCATCTGCAGAATTATAAAATAGAGTGTGAACAGTTTTACAGACAATAGGCCCAATAAGTACACCAACCTTTCCAATTAACAAATGTTGTTGCTTATAATTATTATTAATAGTAGTGACATCTGTAGAGGCATTTATTACCAGTCGCTATTTCTTTATCAAAATGGCACAGCCTAGACATTGAAAGACAACCTATTGCGTGAGTACTTTTACTTTTACTTTTAAAGTAAATTTAAAACTGAGTACTTTTTACTTTTTACTTAAGTAGGATTGTTGATGTAGTACTTTTACTTTTACTTTTACTTTCATTTTCCTGGGTACTTGTACTTTTACTTAAGTACTAAACTTCAGTACTTCTTCCACCACTGCTGGTATCAGAATAGTGTTAAGACAAAGATGTATTTAAGAACCTTATTCTGTACATCTCCACTCAAGTCCATACATTAACAATTGCGGGTATATGGCTCTGTACTTTTTAACATGGAGTGAAGGTACGCACAACATATCTGACTTGACTCGCTGCTTGAAGTGTCTTAAATGAATGAATGTGAACGCTTTCTCTGTTCATTCAAACCCATCTATTCACTCACTCACATACATTCTGACACAAATACACAAACTTGATTCACACATTGCCTTACTTCACTGAACCGTATCCTTTTCAACTATCCAAAAAGATGGTAGGGCAGCTATTGTTGGTCTAAAATTTACCACCAAATCACCAAAATATATGAACATGACCTTTTGCCAAATCAAACACACACACACACACAAACACACACACACACATTGTGTGTAATAAAATAAAAAAATGTGCAGATTGTTAAAGGCCCCCATCCATTAAAAACAGTGTGACAATTTCCATATAAAGGGCCACCACTCACAATTGGACATAAATTGAGGCCAAGAACACACACAGGCACATTTTTTATGTGAGATGGATGACAGAACAGCTTCGGTCTCTGTATTTCCTCCCGTCCTTATGCCAGCCATCATCCATCATCCCATATGCCCAGTGTTTTTCTCTTAAACGCCTGTGGGCGCTACACAATCTAAAAACACATTGTTATTATACTTCAAACTCCACCTCTTTTCCTCAGCTAGCATCAGTCATTCCTCCGCCAGGTTCATTTTCCTAGAGCCTTTAGACGCTTTGCTGCAAGCTCTGCAAGTTTAGCCATGTTTTTATACAGTACATATCTTGCATGTTTAATGTAAGTAAACATGCGTTTCAATGCATAAGATCAACATACAGGAGCAGGATGGGTAAACCTTTTTTTTATCAGTATATGTACATCCAGGGTATCAACCCCTTGACGTTGGTGTCTTTATCCCCTTGCCTGCTAAACCAGTTACAGGAACAGTTCCCTGGCTTCGTTCTCTTTATCCCCTAAAAACTTATGCTGTGATGAGTGTTCCATTGTCCTTACAAGTAATCTACTCCTCCTCATGTTTTTGCACTGACTTCTCAGAGTGCCTGGATGTGGTGTGGAGGCTTGTGTTCCTCAAAGAGCCTCAAAGCAACACCACCAGGAGCTGTGACTCTCTCAGACTTATCTCAGAATTCATCTGACTTGCCATGACTGGCCTAACAGGTTTCAGGGTTTGGCCTTGATTCAACTATTAAAAATACTATATCACAGAAACTACAAAAAAATTACAAAATATTGTGAAGATCTATAAGCCTTATAACCATGTGCGATTATAATGCCCTACTCCTATGAAAAGTAGTTGGTGTGTTGACAACTGGCTGTTAGTTGGATGTGTATTGATAAGGCAATGTGAAGGTGCTCTTAGTGGGTCATTCTTTGTGGCTGTCAGCTCAGATCTAATGACCGTTCTTGCAGATGCCCTGCAAAGGTGCTTAGAAAACAGTCTGGTGTCATGAGAGACAGCGGATGGGGTAAACTTTGTCCAGTTAGCGGGAAATGATCCCCTGCAATGAACAGGTGTGATCACAGTACCCTTTCCCAGGTGCCCTCCACCTGACTGCTTACCTGCCTCCCTGTATCCTTTTCTCCGACGGCCTCCATTCCCCTCCTTTCCTCTGCGTCTTCTCTCTCGCTCACTCTCTCTCTCTCTCTCTATTGATGTGTCTGTCTACCTCGCCTCATCTCCTTTGGTTCAGCTTCCCCGTCTCTTAGTCTTCTTGTGTCTTTGTGTCTGAATGATGAGGAGATGTCTCTGTTGCTGCCAATGAGTTAGCTGTGTGACTGCGGCTCAGGGTGTCCGAAGAGAGGGAGAAATATATACAGAGATAAACAGCTGCATCACCTCTTTTCTTTCTCCATTTGCATCTGTCCTTCCCCTCAATCTGTCTTCCAGTGTGCTCTAACCACCTATCGCTCCTTCTTGATGAACCCACGTCAAACCCTCTGCATCTTTCCATTGCTATCTAGACCAATACTCTGTCTCTCCCCCATCTCTGTCACTTGCTTTGTCACTCACAAACACACACACACAAACACACACACACACACACACACACACACACACACACACACACACACACACACACACACACACACACACACACACACACACACACACACACACACACACACTCACATATATGCATCGTCATATCTCTTTCCCACCTCTGTCTGACTCTTGCTCTTTGGACCATGTCCACTTTTTCACTTTTTGCACCCAGTCATTCCTTTGCTTTGGGCCCACCCTAGTCTATACATTAGACACAATGTTAGGCCCACTTTTTAATAGGGTTGCCGATTTGTAAATCACTCACACATGTGTAAATGTCAGTGTCCTTGTGGCAATCTTACATATATACAAAGATATGTCAATTCATAAACAATATGTGCCACACATACAATACATATTTTAACATCAGTGTCATACATCTCTGTGGTGTTTAAATGAAAAATACAGTATTGCAGCTTGTACTGATCATTCAATATTTGTCCTGATAGAAATTCAGTAAGCTTAACCATGCAGCTCTTTGGGAGTTGTGTAGAGTTTAATTCCTTCTACTTTTGTTCACAACCATTTTGTCATTTGTCCTTTCACAACATTTCAAATGTGTTTTTTATTGATTATGTTTTCTAAATGTACAATCTTAACAATGTCCAAAGAAGGGTTATGTCAATATCTTGCTTTTACACAACATGCATGTACTTTGTGATCGTGCCTCTGTTAGGATGTCAGAATCAGTGTGGATTATCAGCATTGTTCAGGTTTAAAGTAATCCCTTGCTTGTGTGATTGTTTGAGGACATGGTCTACCAGCCCATGTTTCTGTTTTCATCTCGTCTGGGATGTGGTGTAGAATGTTCTCAGAACATGAACACCTGGATCATCGGTCCATTCCCACGTGAACTCCTCACTTAGACTCGTGGGTATCTCTAATCACAACATGTCAATGCAGTCCACCTTGTACCATTAGAGTTTACAATAGCCTATCATAAAGTGGAAGCATTTAATCCTATATTCTTTAATGGTGTGAGACGTTCTTGCAAATAATGTATAAGGAGTCTTTGCTGGACTGTCCAAAAACTCTCTTCAACCCTTTCCTCATCCTCTCCCTCGCAGTGTTTGACTCATTGTCTGATTCAGAGCCCCCTCTACTGTGGAGCAGGCATTATAACACAATGCGCACACTAGTAATTGCAACCTGCTTGTTTTCAAAGCATGACATTTTATCATGACTGTTAGGGTACATTACATTTTCCTAAACTGCTTGTGGGTGTTTAAAATATTAACTTCAATCATCTGAAAAGGCCAAATCACCTCCTCATATCCTGCCAACTGACTTTCAGTATTTCATTGCATTTTCTCAAAAGTGCTAACATGGGACGAAAACTATCCTGGCTGACTGTGTAGAACAAAATGAAACATCTGGTGACCGCTAGTGCAAATGATCCTTTTCAGCATTACTGTTACATTTCCATTGCCACAGAACATTGCCGGAAATCAGAAGAACACTAAAACTCTAAAGTTAAGTTATTGGTCAAGAGGAGGTAAGGCTATGGGAGAACGACCCAATCATGACCTAGTATTTTTTTTTTTTTTTAAAGAAGTGCAATAACTGAACTGAAGTTTCAAATGGGAGTGAAATAGACCCATTCAACTTTGTCATTACGAAATCTTTCAATGGGTGTCATAGCTGTGGTCCCTCTAAAATGTACAGGTAAGAATAGTTTATTGTCTACCATGTCTTGTCTGGCTGTAAAATACATTCAACAACCATTAGTCATATTTTTCTCACAGATTTGCTTTAACAGTCATCTCAGCATGTAGATGAGGTCGGCATCGGTATGACAAGCAAATATATGAGGGAGAGAAATTATGAGTGAGGGGCCACTTCTTCACTGCCACATCAGAAGAGCATCAGTCTGACAATTTATGCTTCTATCTCCAGTTATGGTGTCTTTAGCATCGGCCCAGATGACATAGACATCCTCATTATATCTTTTGATGGACCATATGAAACTCCAATGCTATGAAAAGAGAAATGTCTTGGAGGTGACCATTGGTTGCATTCAACAGCATTTGCATTGTCAGTAAATAGTTTGTGTGCTCATTCATTTGTAATGATAAAGGAAGTTTCCTTCGGCTTGTTGACAAGAACATGTTGCTAGAATTAACGGGGCCGTGTATTTATGGTTTCTTGAGTTTTTCAGTGTTGTCCCCTGTGACCTCTTTTTCACCTTACTCATCCATTGCTACTCAGTCATCTTAGGCTTTAAGACTTTAGGAGGGAAGCTGGGGGAAATGTTTTATTTCAGGGTAATTGGGATGCAAAGAGACTGGCTGTGAATTAATCTGTAGTTCAGTGAATTGAGACTGCAGGATGCTTAAATGTACTTGGTCAAATATGTTGTAGCCCATCTGCTTACTATTGAAAGTTCCTACACGTGAGTGACAGTGATCCAATGGACCCTGCTAGGGCCAGGAGCTATACACTAGGCACAGTGTCACACTGACTGAAAGCAGTACCATAACATTGGAGTCACTATGCCCTCTGGTGGCGTGGAGCTGTAAACAAATCAAATTGGTGTTTGGGTTATTGGCTGGTCGTTTATTTAAAAAGGCCTGTGTCAGAAAAATTCTCTTAATCACAGGTTTGTGTCTCTATTTTTTGAGACTAGCGTTGATTCTCCTGCCAAGGCACTGTCTGAGACTAAGGGTTAACCACTGACAATATGACCTTGATTGTTGGCATTTGAGTCTAATGTGCCCAGTTGTAGTGCTGCTTTTTTACAGTTCCATTCAGAATTTAATTTTGACAAGCTGGAAGGCTTTTTCTAGATTTAGGGACTTCTTTTATGTAATGGGTAAGAATGAAATCTCAGACTCTCTCATTGTGTGCCCAGTTTGTAATAGAGAGAAAAGACAAATTCATTGACATTTTAAAAACTTTTTATGCAAGAAACAAAAGCAAAAGCTCATATGCTTAAGGTATAAAATACCAAGTGCCTACAAATGAAGGATGACATATTTGTGTCGAGTAATTTACGTTTACGTCCACAAAGTTTAAAGTGTTATATACAGTAGATGTCGATAGTATAGATGACGATTCCAAAATTCAGTGTACAAAATGCACTACACAACTTAAAACTTAATGTATTTTAAACCAACACAGTATGATAACTCCAGAGTAATTAAGTTAATAAGTGGTTTATTTTTCTCTCTTGGTATAAAAACCACATTAACTTTATATTGTTTCATGTTGGTTTTGTTTGAGGCTGGGTGGTGGTATTTTTACAACAGGATATGTAAGATGAAATACACTTTTTCGACTGACATTGAATGAGCTATTGAGGTCGTGCACACGTTAATTATTTTTTTCAGTCAAGCTATACAACTCTTGCGTCCTGCTTCAACTCTCCCCCCTTTAGACCTTAGATGAACAAAGCACATCGACTTCATGTGACTCTCAAGACTCTGCGTCCGTCATCCTGACCAACGGCTAACGTCTTTGTCTTTAAATGTAGGCTGATCTGACGTAGGCTATACGTTTTCCTCCGGTTCCCTATGGACACGAAACAATTGGCTTTTTAATTCCAACATCTGTGCTTTACGCTTCGCGCTGGTCGCGCAGAGTCGCTTTGATGAGCCGCCCGCATTACCTCATCCGTGGTCGTCCTGTGACTTACCTCTGCAGTTTAACTTTCGCGTGCACGCTCGTACCGGGGCTCTGATTGTGCATCTGCTAGTAAAGAAGACATGGGCAGCAGAATTAGGAAAACCCTATGTCCTTGCGCAGATTGATTCTTAGGCTTAGTCTGCATGAGGGCGAGTGACCGTCGTTTGAGAAATGAGCATGCACCTAATAAGATGCCTCCTTCAGGCACACATCGTCCTGTGGTCTTTGCCCTTTCGTGGTTTTTCATATAAGGAACCGTGAGAGTGCTCAGAATAGCGCGGCAAACAACTCGAGGTGGTTTCACTACTGTACCCTCTGTTATGATACTGTGTCCGTGGATTGAGCTTACACAAAACTCAAATCAATGAGGATTTCGAGGCTATTCCTGAAGAAAGGAGCGCATATGCTGCAGTGTCTCTGTGGACAACGATCGGAGCCGACCACAATCACCGGTGAGACATTATCCTTGCATGCTTTCTCTTGAGCGATGAAAGACGATCTCATTGGCCGCTGACTCTTGCGAGCACATCTTCCGAGTCTGCGGCACTGTGCACTTGTTCTGTCCGATTTACTCTCTGCCGAATCGTTACGCATTGACGGCAGCGCGCGGGAGTCGTACTCCCTCTCATTTTTTTGTCCTTGTTTGTCAGGGTTCGCACCACTTCTGGGGTGTCTTATCACATCAAAAAGTGTTGCGTCTAAGAACGCGCTAGAGGTTGGATTGAGCGTTGCGGGTCAAAGAAAGGAACCGTAACAGTGTGCCACATCTACCTTGTGTCAAGGACATTTCTTTTTCTGTAGATTAGAAATCGAGAATATAGCAATTGCATCAAAAGCAACATAGAGGAAACTTCAAAAGACAATCATCAGTTCCCCAGTGTTCCGACCTTAGATTCATTTTTATAAAGTGTCAAGCAAGAGAAGTGGTATATGACAGCTGGGAATGAAGCCCAAAGGGTTGTGTTGTCCTCCTGGACAAGCGACTTCTTTACGTGATTCAGCACCTCGGACAGCAACTTCATTGCGCAATGAGAAAAGATAGCAGCTCATCATTCTCATAGATTAACGAAGATTTTAAAATTAAATTAATAACTTCAAAATGTAATGACTCCATATTCTATACACTGCATTTCATTTTGCATTTTTAACACCTACCAGTTATCTTTTGACATCCTTCAATTTTTTTGAAATCACATTCAGCCTTGGGAAAGTACCACTGAAACTTGGAAAGTAACTCGAAAACTTACGTTAAGTCGAATACTGAAACGCAGCTCACATAAAATATGTGCTCTAAATTGTTTAAGGGAGTCAGTGCACTCTTTGTCCAAATTCTACTTCTCTAGGGCCAGTCTTGACAGTGTTGGGGCCCTAGGCGAGATTTTACTTTGCCCCCCACCCCAATTTTTTTTTTTTTTAATGTGGTGAGATATATTACAAATGGTCAATGCTCACCTATTCACAAATGTACAGAGGAAGCAAAATAGAGTGCAACAGACATATTACCTCTAACTCCAGTTAATATTGCAAAAAAACTAAACAAAAACGAAACAGATGCCACCACCATCTTGACTTATCTAAAGTGATGCTTGCTGCACAACATGAGCATGGACTCACAACGTGTGTGTTTGAACACTTGTTAATTGCAGTGTGTTGGATGAAGTCATATCTACAGTCTGTCAATGCGCCGATCCATCTATCTCAAAAAACATAAATTGTTACATAAATTATAGCTTTGGCTGTGTGCAAACTTTGTTTACAAAATCTGTGAACTGCCGACACAGGGTAATATTACATATCTTTCATTTTTGATGTGTCAGAAACTTTGTAGCCACATCAAGTTATATTACACACAATGGTCTCACAGCGTGTGTTAATAGCCTACTTGTTTCTGGAGGTGTAAGCCATGGCACACACTCTTCCAGACCATCACCCACACAGCACATCATGGATTTAATTGGTAAGGCATCCTGTCATTTGCTAGACTTATAATAGCAAACTCTTCCAAATTTCTTTAAAAGAGGTAGTGTGCACACACAGCGGAGAGGTTTTGCAAAGCAATATGCTCAGCAGCTGAGTAGAAGAGCAACACTAGTCTGTAGCTGTCATGAGAGGGCGCACTTCCAGAAAAAATAAATGAATTGAGACCCCTCCAGTGAAAATCAAGTTTTTAACCTTGTTATCATGTCCATATGTTATATCATGTTAACATCATGAGTGAAATAAGCAGTCAGTGTCATGGCTGAGTATTTCCTCCTTGAAGCTGTGGTGTACCAATAACAGTCGTTTAACATACGTTAAAGGGGTGGGGCTTTTCATCATTAAACCCTTACCATAAAACTATGTTAAAGGGGTGGGGCTTTATCATTATACCTTTATCATAAAACTACATTAAAGGGGTGGGACTTCATCATTATACCCTTATCATAAAACTATGTTAAAGGGGTGGGACTTCATCATTATACCCTTATCATAAAGCTATGTTAAAGGGGTGGTGCTTCATCATTATATCATTATCATAAAACTATGTTAAAGGAGTGGGGCATTTGCACTCTTCAACATTTCTCTTGGGCGCTCTTCTCTGATGCCAAATCTTCTTCACCAATTCATCGTCTTCCTCTATACCATCTGTAAGCTCCTGTAAGCATTATATCATTATCATAAAACTATGTTAAAGGGGTGGGGCTTTACCATTATATCATCATAACACAACGTTAAAGGAGTGGGGCTGTCATGCTTAAAAGGCACCAGGTGCCTCAAAGAGCCCGGGTGATGTAAGCCATCAGCTACTTTTTAGTCACTTAATATTGTGCCTTAATGGACACTACGTACCCGGACACTTTTTAGCTATCAGTCAGAGAGTCTCAAGAGTTGTTCGAAAGCAATCAGGTACTTTTAGCCGCTTAATATTGGCTGCCGGTCTCCTGTAAGTAAGCACATATCAAAAGGTTTCGCCGCTAGCATCTGTATGGCGACTAGCAATTCCTCCTCTGTGTGACAATATTAATAGGGATGCACCGATCCGATATTTGTATCGGTATCGGTACCGATATTGAAGACATTTCTAGATCGGGTATCGGTGACAATTAAAAATTAATATGTTTATGTATATTGGTAGTGTATTATGAGTTCACGTTGCTATTAGTAGCGATTAGCATGCTAAGTGGAGATTTAGTTATGTCCTGATGTTGATTGGCTGTAATAAAGATGGGTTCATCCTGTTAAGATTTCGACTGGATGAGCTATGAATGAGATATATGTTGCCTTGTGTAATGTCCACAATTATATGTATCGAGTAATATTAGTTGTGTAATTGTTATCGTGTAGCAATAACTGATGTTAAAGTAATTCACTGCAGTGCTAATTAGTCCCCATTCTCATTGCAGACACACACGTATGTAGGATCACATGCATCGTCATGTAATGGAAATTGATGAATGCACATTAAAGGGAGATAAAGAATACTGCTTTGGTAATCGTGGGTCTTTTAACAGCCTAGAACCAGCAAATACATTAACAGGTCACCATGCTGAGCCTCTACAATGTAACGTTAAAGTTGACGCTAGCGGATATATGATTGCTAACTAATATGAACACTAGCGCTAGTTAGAACGTACATTATTTGTGATTATTTTTAGCCTATGTTATGAATTGATAGTGATGACTAGACATGATGTTAAGTAGCAAATGATCAAAAAATGCACCAAGATCTCATACCATGCACTCCTAATTTCTCCCTCTCGTACATGTGGTCACACACATACACACAGTTACCATATTTTCACGCTGTTTTTTTATATCGGTATCGGATCAGTATCGGCCGATACTAAACCTCAGATATCGGTATCGGTATCGGTATCGGAGGTGAAAAAAGCGGATCGGTGCATCCCTAAATATTAAGCGACTAAAAAGTAGCTGATGGCTTTCGAACAACTCTTGAGACTCTCTGGCTGATAGCCAAAAAGTGTCGGGGTACATAGTGTCCGTTAAGGCACAATATTAAGCAACTGAAAAGTGTTAGCTACACCTGCCTGCTGGTATCCTGTAAGTAAGCTATGTCAATAGCTTTCGCCGCTAGCATATCGTAAGCTAGTAGCAATCCCCGTTGTTCTTTAGTAAAATGTTGTGCAAACAATGCCCTGTTTTGTTCAAATGTGATTGTGGGTGCCGTCAGATATGTCTAAAAATCAAAACACATTAAGGACTTTCTTAATTTAAGCAATACAACAGATGAATAGCCTATAGCTAATAAGAAGCTAACTGATGAAATGTGCTTACTTTGATAGCAAACTAGCGAATCAACAACTTTCCTACCAAAGTCAAACATCAAGCACATGGTTGTTTTGATTGGTTTATTGCAGGACATATACAAGCAAGTTGGTATAAGGTAGCAAAGTACAAGATGCGAGATGCTCTGAAATAAATCGCGTTATGAGGAATTTAATTCAGTGCCAGGCTGTAGCTTTCAAAAAGAGCCCGAGTGACGTATTGCTAGCGTTGGCATAGCAACTGTCACTCAAGAGGCGTTCGAAAGTCAACATTACGTCACCCGGGCTCTTTTACGCTCCCGGTGCCTTTTAAGCATGACAGGGCTTCATCATTATATAGCTAATTTGCATATGCATAGCTCCTCAAATGCTAAATGAGGCAAAGGTGTATTGTTACATCCAAGCCATGTTAAGGCCACGAAGGGATTTATTTAATGAAAACCGTCTAATGCGTCTAATATGTCATTTTAAGGAACAGAGATGCGCTTTTAGGGGATTAATCAATGCCAGGAGAAGAACTTTAAGTAAAATCTATTCTGTTGTGCACCTCTGAGCCCTAGGCATCCACCGATGTTGCCTATGGCGTGGGCCCTGCCCTGTTTCCAAGAGTTCAAGACAGTTATGTTTTGTGTAACTTAAAATTTGACCAATTATCACTTACACACACACAAACAGACACTCATGCAGACATTTCACATAGAACCAGTACTTAAAAATGCACAAGCACTCAATGAAATGCAACCATACTCACACAAAAATACATGGACATAAACTAGACTAGACCAGGGGTTTTCAACTGGTTTTGTCCCAGGGACCACCATTCTGACTAGAAAGTAATTTTCAGCCCACTGATGTGCCTGTTTTATAACCGCTGATGCCACGCCCCCTCCCCCTGCACACATATTCTGCCTATAACGAGTACATATGTGAAAGTATCAGGGTAGATCACAAACCGCCGCCACGCCCCTCCCCCCGCGCGCACATATTCCGCCAGTAGCACTTGCCAGTGTAATATGGGTCTACATCAGTGTATTTCAGGCAATGCGACTTGGCTATTCAGATTAAAATATTTTTCTTATTTAAGATATTATAATATATATATAATATATTATAATATATAATCTGGAAATGTGTTTAAATATCAAAGCGAATTTATAAAAATAAAAAAAGTCAATGGTGAACTGATCAACAAAGGCTCATGTCGCGAACCCCCTGCAATGCCGTCGCGGACCCCCGGTTGAAATCCCCTGACCTAGACACACAGGTCCCATTCCTTGTGTCTTTCAACACACAAAGCAATTCACACACATGTGCACTGTCACATTAATACATGGACAAATAAGCATGTATGTTGACCCTACATCAGTTTCTGTGACCTAACATTATTCTTCCGCCAATACAAATCTGCCCTCTTTGTCCATTGCATTAAAAATAGTACCTTAATTTAGTTCAGGGGTGCCTTTGCATGTGTTACGTCGGTAGTGCCCTAAAGTATTAGCGGCTCGTCAGACAATGTCAGATGAACTTTCTAAAAGGGTTTTCAGTCTGCCAGGCTAAGATGGGATCTGAGTTTATTTGAGGTCAAAGTAACTGGGAAAAAAATGTAGTTGTATCTGGAGCTACCTGCCCAGAAGAAGAGCTTCAACTGGTCTGGGCCTAAAGTAAGTCCATGTCAATTCAGTTTGGAAAAAATCTGTAAATATTAATTAATTCAGACTTTATTCATCATCTCTGTCTTTCTTTTATGCCTTGTCTCCTTTGTGTGGGTAATTTATGTTTAGGTGTTTGCCATAAACAACGTAATTAAGTCTATCTTATACAATTTGTATTGCCAGTGGATCCAAATGTATTGTTATTATTATTTTAGTTGTGAATGTCTTATTCTTTAAAACTAGAAACTCTGTTTTACAGGACAATGTCACTTCAGTTGTTCATGAGTCTTTTCCCCGGTTGGTAAATAACTAGGACCATACACTAGATGGCAGCAGATTTCAGGAAACCACAGTAAAGGCTCTTTTTTTAGTTACAGGGCTGGTCCACAAGGGGACCATACCTTTCCCTGAATATGAGGATATAGAACAGCAGAATGATGCCATTTCTTTTTCCAAATTCTCATTCAGCTCAAGGAAAATATACATGTGAAAACAAACTGTGGTGTCCTGGCACATGCAAGTTACAGCATCAACTGAAATCTAATTGGACATATTGGTGGTGACTTTGCCTTGTCACTGTTGATAGGAATTAACTGGAAATAGGCCAGTCTTGAACTATATTAAAGTAACACTATGCAACAATTTGACACTTTTTGAGGTATGGTTTTATAGGCAACTAGTTTTGTTACCATTCTCAATTTCATTTTGATCCTATATGGTCATGTGAAGGACCAATAAACGCATGTGTCTTTCCCACTAGCCTTCCAGGATTTGCCCTATGATTTTGTGTTCTTGTAAAAATGAAAGAAAAGCTTTAACATGATGACATGGCCAGCTATACTGCCAAAAGACACCACTTAGTGTGTTGGCAAGCTTCATGTCAACTGGGCTGTTGGTGGTTTGCAAGGTTTTTGCATGCCTTTTCCTAGTTTTGGAACAGAACTCCTTATTGCTGCTTTAAGAGCACACATAAAGTGTGCCAGAGGTTCAGGTTGGTAAATGAGTACTGGCAGACGACTGTGTGATGCTGTTTGTCGTGGCTGTGGCTGATGATTACATATTTTACGAGAAGTTTGCACTGCATAATTTGAGCCGATAGCCCGGTGTGTTTTATGTAGGTAAAAAGAAAAGCCTCTATGGAACGTCAAGTGGCATGAGCTTGATTACATCATATGTGAAGGACTGATTCGGGAGACAGGAGAGAGATGAAGTCTGGAAGCGGATTCTTAGCCGCACATTAAATTTGGAGGAGCGTGATGGGCCCGGGCTCCCACGGCGGAGTGAATGTTTAATGTAGCTTCTTAGCACGCAGGCAAGAGGGCTTTCATGTCGCAGCCACGTGCAGCTCCCACGCGGTGTCTGCAGAGTTGCTCTGTGTTTCTGTCGCACCTGTGTTACTTCGTGATGGGGAGCTTTGATTTGAGTTGGCCAATTTGTTACAATGGAGATTATACAGTCTGCTTCAGTAGTGAAACTGTTGTAAAGACATTTGCTTTTGGACAAATGTGCCGTCTATTTTATTGTAACTACACGCCCCTGCATGATAAGTCAGTAGATCCTGATTGTAATTGAATTGACCGAGTGGCTTGCCTTAAACAATAATGAAATACGCAATAAAGAATAAAACGGCATTCAACCGCAAGTAGTCTGTCCTCCTAACTACCTCCGATGATAGGGCGGAATTGAATTGACAAGCGAAGGGGTAACAGCCTGTCTCCTCCCAAAGTGTATTCTGCCTGGAGGCCGATCACACACACACACACACACACAAGGAGAGAGAGAGAGAGAGAGAGAACGTGCGCGCACACACACACATACAAACATGCGCGTAGCATGCAGGGTCATATTATCTTTTTTCACTCTCTGTCACTCTCTTCCTCTCTCTCTCTCAGCCACTCTCTCTCTCTCGAAGTCCTCATCCAAAACTCAATCACGTATGGTTGCGTAAGGCGAGATAGCGCCGTACACCTCATTCACGGCTTGTCCGATGACGAGAAGCAACATATCCAACGCCGCGGAAACGCGTGTGCAAGAGAACATTTTCTGTAAAGAAGATGTGTGCTTTCTTAATAAATGTCAACAGTCGTAAACGTTTCTAATAGGCCTACTGTTCCTGTTAAATGCATCATGTCACGGCACTTCCGAATGGCATTATTTCTGCTTTAGAGTTTAGAGCCGGGGCACAGATGCCTTAGAGCCGAAGAGCGCAGGGCAGCAGGGTGGGCTGAGCGCCTCTCGTTCTTATGTCGTGCCGTGGACTAAATACATTAGAAAGTTGTGGAGCCTTGCAGATGCGAAGCAGCGAACTGTTGAAACCGACAGTTTCCAGCAGTCCATCTATCGCGAATGATGCAGAGAGAATTTTCTACATTTATGACGTTCGTCATGTGGATGTAATCACGGGGTAGTCCTGCTTGCCAGACTATCCAAAATCACCTGGAATACCTGGAACTCATTAAGATCACGCGTCAGGGCACGCATGCTCTGATATTTCAACTTGAATCGTTTACAAGTAATTCCATTTTTTTCTTTTTTTATCTCTATCTCTACTCGTTTAACACATGGTCGATGGCAAACCCCAACATGTTAAAGGTATCTTTTTATTAACAAGTCGTAAACGGATTTCATTTGAAACAAAATTACATTCGAACCATTATGACTGACAGGATTTTCTGACAGGATCAGGATGACATTTGGCTAATGTTTTAAGCACAGCGGACGATTTTGTGTTTGCCCCTTCTTGCGCTAAACGTCTGCGCCACTCGACCTCTGCCCATCGACTCGGTTTGCCCGTGCGGGAGATGGCCGCGATCGCCAGCTCCCTGATCCGCCAGAAGCGTCAGGCAAGGGAGTCAAACAGCGACCGAGTCTCAACTACCAAACGCCGCCCCAGCCCTACCAAAGACCCCCGCTCTCTTTACGACCGGGTCTTCAGTAAAGTACGCTTCTGCAGCGGCAAGAAAAGACCTGTTCGGCGGCGACCAGGTCAGTAATATAGTTTTTTCACAAAAGCCCCCCCGCCCCCGCACCCGGATTAAGCAGAGACACTACTGCAGTCAGAAGCTCCATCTGAACCGCTGGAGGGAATATTCTTCGCGGTGTAAAATAGCTATACAAAAATTCACCTGTTCCATGGCTCACATGTTGTCTATCGAGATTCACAGTTTACCATGTCAATATAAATGTAAAATCGTTTATATGTTCTATAATTTTATAATAACATGTATGTGTTGTTGCTGTACTTATAAATATAACATAGTGCCGTTCCTGGCATCTTAAACAGGGACTGTGCAACACCCCCTCTGAAACTATAATGCAAATTATCTTAACTTTTCCTCAAAGTTAAAAATTATGCCATTTGAAATAGTTAATAATTGTTCTTTTGAATGCTTATGGATGAGATGCACCGCAGTGCACCAAGGCATCTGAGAGAAGATGTTTAATGGTAAATGTTTTGGCTATCACGAGGAGAGGTTTACTGCAGTGTGTAGGGAGGGATTGTGATCGGTTCTATTGACGGATACCGTTTCACAGCCCACTAATCCACGCTATCGTCCTTTTTCGGTACACTGAAAAAACGTAACGATGCGTGTGAATACAGCCTTGCTCTGCCTCTTCAAAATGCACATGATGTAGGGCAAGCCGTGAGAGGTGTTCTTTTTTTGCTCAGAGAAGGCGCAGCGTGCCCTCCTCTCCTCTTTTCCTTTCATCTCCTTTCCTTTTCTCGCCGTACCTTTCTTTTCCCTTTTCTTCGCTCTCCTCTCCTTTCCTCTCCCCTTTCCTTCTCGACCCTTTCCGCCCGGTATTGTTAATGACTTTTACTTTAAAACGCCCGTTTGCTGTAGAATCTGTCTGTAAAAATGTTGTTTTTCCTTCTCCCTGTAAGATGCACCCTCGAATCCTCCACAGGTGTCACGTAAGGGCGTCAGGCTAGGTCAGTAGCTCAGCCTCCATCCCATGTGCTGTGTTTCCCAGTCACCACCTCATTCCGCCTCCATGTCGATCCCTTTGCGAGAGGGGAACAAGCTCCTTTCCAAGGGCAGTCATTTAATGTCTGCCTCCTCTCTGTAGTGTGCTTCTCGATTTATTTAATTCTTTACTTTGGTGTGGTTCTTTTAACTCTGTCTCTCAGTTCCTTATCTTATGTGTCTAAGTACCCCTTCAATGTCCCCCCTCCTGCCCATCCCCCCCCCCCCCCCCCCCCCCGCCCCAAAGGTCTTCCGTTGCACCTCTCTCCTCTCACCTCTCCTTGTGTTATAACTTATGGTATGCCCCCTTCCCCATTCTTGTGTGTCTCTTTTCTTTTGGTAGGTTTTGGGTTCACTTCCTCCCCTCTGGTCTGTCCTGTGGTCTGTTTGTGTAGCGTGTGGAGTTACGCCATGAGCGTGCAGTGGGGCTCGTGTTTGCTGTGTGCTGCTGTGTCGTGTGTATCCTGTCAGTTGTGACTACAGTAGTAGAGGTGATCATTCACCATTTCATGATCATGCTGCCATCTGTCAACATGTCCAACTGTGACTGTTAACTGTCTCTGCAATGGGGAACACTGAGTCATGTTGTGTGTTATTTGTGAGGGGAGAATACACTCATGCTGTTCTGTGCGCACACACGAAATCCAGTCCAGATGTAGTCCAAGGTATGGCTATGGACTAAAACCATGCTGAGCGAACATATGAATTCATATTCATGACTAACCAAAATGCCCTCATTCACAAGATTCTCTCTCTCTCTCTCTCTCTCTCTCTCTCTCTCTCTCTCTCACTCACACACTGTCTTACACACACACACACACACACACACACACACACACACACACACACACTCTCTCTCAAACACACATATCACGCTCACTCATCAAACAAAACCCCTCTGCTCAGGCTAAGCTAAGTGCTTCTCTTTACTGCCAAGCCCATGTAACTCAGGTAATTTATAGAGGTGCGGTGCTCACACGTGATTTAGTAAAGCTTCCCTCTGATGGATAGGCGCGGGCTTGTTTGGATGATTGATGGCCCCTCCGCCCTGTCAGACACATCAGGGTGCTCTGGGGATGACCATGGCCAGTGATTAATGTCTGCTCTGAGTTGAACCCTCTATATCTCAGGCACCTTTGATGTGTAGGTACCAGGTTCAGCATTCAACCGGTGGCGTGTTCAGATGCTAGGTTTCATTAAAAAGGTTGTGTGCATTGCCACAGCACCATACAGACATAGCTCCTCCGTTCAGGGTGAATACAACTGCACCTCTAGTGTAGGTAGTTATATCAATCAACCACCAATCAGATGAATCAATAAATTATATGAAAACAGATAAACCAGATACATAATCATATAAACCATATAAATGTACATCAGTTCTAAGCAACAAGACATAGAAATAGATTTATATAGGTCTCAAGTCGTGCTCAGCAGAAAGACCAAAGAAAATCTTAGTGAAAATGT
The DNA here is from genome assembly GCF_963457725.1 of Sprattus sprattus. NCBI lineage: Eukaryota > Metazoa > Chordata > Actinopteri > Clupeiformes > Clupeidae > Sprattus > Sprattus sprattus. The sequence goes on from NC_137923.1 coordinate 10,846,198, forward strand.
TAGTGAAAGACTGAGTGCACTTAGTGTTAGGAGGCATAGGTAGCATCTAAATCCACAAGTTATCTTTCCATTCTTAGATGCACACTATTTATCCTTAGGACTATGTCTGAGGGAGGTGATGTCTTGTGTTGGGCGGAACCTAATGGACTGGGGTTGTTGGGGGTGTGTCTTGTGTTCCAGAGCCACAGCTGAAAGGCATTGTGACACGACTGTTCAGCCAGCAGGGTTTCTACCTGCAAATGAAGCCCGATGGAGCCATTGATGGCAGTAAGGACGAGAACAGTGACTACAGTGAGTTCCCTGCAACACATCCCACCATTCCACACACATACAGCTCATTACGAAAAACCAAAAGACATAAAGCTTTGCATAAAGCTTATTATGAAAAAAACATTCTAAAAGAGTTGGTCCTGTGTAAGTATGTTGCAATGCTATGATATTTACCTAGGCCTGTGTCACATTTGTCTGCTGCCATATCTTGGATATGAGGACTAGATATGTGTTTTGCTAATACAAATGGTTTTGAGGATCATTTTCATATATCACATAACCCTAAGCTCAAGACTGAGTGACCTTAAGCTCTGGTTGAACAGGACTGTCCTCCAGCTAGAAGCATTCCAGTAAACGGACATAGACGGAGAGAGCAAGAGAAACCGTGTAAGATGGCCCATAATCACAGCAGAGAGAGATGGATAGAGAGAAAGAAAGAACTAACAGAACTGCTGCTTCACAGCAGAGAGAGTCAGATAGACAGATAGAAAGAGAGAAAGAACTAACACTACTGCTGATTCACAATGATAGACAGATAGAGAGAAAATAGGAACTAACAGTACTGCTGCTTCACAATGAATAGCTTGTTAATGGGGGAGCAATCTTTTCATCAGAAACCATTTTATGCTGGAAGAAAAAAAAGTGTTCCCCTCAGGGCGTCTGCACTGGGACGACCCAGCTCCTCTCATCAGCCTGAGAACCGCTTCAACAATGGCAACATGCTCAGAGAAGGAGGCCGGGCAGGAGAGACAGAGGGAGGGGTGGGAGAGAAAGAAATAAGGGAGAGCAAAAGTGAGAGAATCCAATTCAGCAGGAAATTGAGCCACAGTCTCCTATCTCATTATTTGAAACTGTTTACGGTTGTAGCCATGTGATTGCAGCCCTAATGCAGACACGAACTGAGGTGGAATCAAATATTTTGCTGCTAGCCTCAGTCGGCGTGATGCATCATCAGTGCACAAATTGCTTTCATGTCTTGGTGTTATACGCACAGCCTCATAGCTTGGTCCTTATTATCAGCATAGCCAAAGGCAGAAAACGAGGAGAGGTTCTTCCTGTGCTTCATGTCAAGCGTATGGGTGAGCACAGTCATTAAAACAGGGAGGCGAGCTCATCAGGCCACTAATCAAGCAGATGGCTCAGTTCAAGCTCATGGCAGCGCTTCTACTTTATGAACCTCAAACTACCTGGGTCATCTGGACAACGAGATGATTTAACGCCCTTTCGGAATGGAAGATTCTTTGGCAGGAACCCCCCAAAAAGCCCACTACTTAGAACTCAGATGTCTTTTACCTTTTGAGCTATCAGTCTGGAACCATTCAGGAACCTTTTTTAATTAAAAACCTCTTTTTTGGGAAGGCTGTAGTCTGTGGGAGGATCCCTTGGTAGCTACAGGGAGGAGTACGGCCTGAGGCAGCTCCATCGTCTCAAACCCCCATGATCACCTGTCAGCTTGACTCTATGGATGGAGCTGTGCAGTAAACCGCTGTGAATAATTCAGTAAATAAAACCTAAAAATACCTCTCCCTCCATTTGTTCCTGTTGAATAATTCTCCCAGCCACAGACCACTGTTCAGAGTCAGAGAAAATGTGTGTGTGTTTGTGTGTGTGTGTGTTTGAGAGTGGGGGAAGGAAAGAGAGAGAGGCAGATTAAAGAGAGAGAGAGAGATGGAAGAGAGGGGATGGATTCAGGCATCATTCAGGTTCATTGATCCATGAGATGGATTATCAGGGCTATAGATTACCTCTCCCAATGACCTCCTGAACCTGATGATGGCCTCTGTTGAGAGCAGTGCTACACTCTCAGAGGCTGTCTTCAGTTTGTCCGTCAGCAGTTCAGTGAAAAGCTGCCACCGTGGCTCTGATGAGGCATGGAAACCTGCACAACAAATCAGCTATGACTCATATTTCAAGGAGAACAGCCTATATGTGTATGTTTAGAGACACATAAACCTTTTTAACTACTTGCTCTTTGTCACAAACTTGGAAATCTGTCTAAAAGTCTTTCTAGAAATCCAAATAAATGTCAAAGTGAACACTGTTAAAAACGTTTAATAATGTTAATCCCATTTTGAAGTAAAGCTTTTCTGAGGACCTGCAGCTCAGCAGTGATGCCAGAATCCTGTCTGCGGCTGAACCTCTTCTTTTTTAGGATCACAGACAGCACAGGGGCTGCCTGCTCTGTGGCTTTGAGCTGTCGGTTTGATTTTTCCCTCCCAAATTGCCGACACTCATCTCATGCGCACAGCACTTAATCTGCCAAACCTGTACTAGCCGCCCATAGGCTCTGCCCAGGAGCAGACTGGGCTCTGGAAGGTTCATGTGAATATTACCTTCCAGATGTGCATAGACTCAAACACTCTGAAGTGCCTGACAGAGGTTTGATTTATTTAAAATTTTGGGGTAGGTTCAAGCAGCACGGGAGCTGCAATTCCATAGTGAATTCGATTCACCAAAGTCATTACTTTGATGGACAGACAACAAATTCTGGCAGCAACAAAATTGGACACGATATTATTCATATAGTGCCCATACAGCAACTCGTACCATGAGATTTGCTATAGATTTCTAAGGTCACCCCGTTATGAATTTGAACTTCATTACCTCAAACAGCAGCCAAATGTTGTCATTCACCTTAGCAACACGTATAGGCTCTTTCCTGACATACAGTACTGTGCAAAAGTTTTAGGCAGGTGTGAAAAAATGCTGTAAACTAAGAATGCTTTCAAAAATGGAAGTGTTAACAGTTTATTTTCATCAATTCTTCATAAATTAACAAAATGCAGTGAAGGAACAGAAGAAAATTCTAAATTAAATCAATATTTGGTGTGACCACCCTTTGCCTTCAAAATAGCATCAATTCTTCCAGATACACTTGCGCAGTTTTTGAAGGAACACGGCTGGTAAATTGTTCCAAACATCTTAGAGAACTAACCACAGATCTTCTGTGGATGTAGGCTTCCTAAAATTCTTCTGTCTCTTCATGTAAACCCAGACAGACTCGATGATGTAGAGATTAGGGCTCTGTGGGGGTCATACCATCACTTGCAGGACTTTCTGTTCTTCTTTAAGCTGAAGATAGTTGTTAATGACATTGGCTGTATGTTTGGGGTTATGTTCCTGCTGCAGAATACATTTGGTGCCAATCATACGCCTCCCTGATGGTATTGCATGATGGATTAGTATCTGCCTGTATTTCTCAGCATTGAGGACACCATTCATCCTGACCAAATCTCCAACTCCACTTGCAGAAATGCAGCCCCAAACTGGAAAGGAACCTCTACCATGCTTCACTGTTGCCTGCAGACTCTCATTATTGTACCTCTCTCCAGCCTCCAGCGAACAAACTGCCTTCTTCTACAGCCAAATATTTCTAATTTTGACTCATCAGTCCAGAGCACCTTCTGCCATGTTTCTGCACCCTAGTTTCTATGTTTACGTGCTTAGTTCAGTCACTTGGCCTTGTTTCCTTGTCGGGGTAGAGCTTTTTGGCTGCAACTCTTCCATGAAGACCACTTCTGGCCAGACTTCCCCGGACAGTAAATGTCTGTACCTGGGTACCACTGGTTTCTGCCAGTTCTGAGCTGATGCCACTGCTTGAAATCTTCCGATTTCGAAGGTAAATAAGCTTGATGTGTTTTTCATCAGCTGCATTAAGTTTCCTTGGCTGAACACTGCGTCTACGATCCTCAACGTCTTCTTCAAAAGAGCTGGAACTGCACATTTTGAAACCCCTGTCTGCTTTGAAATCTTTGTCTGGGAGAGACCCTGCTGATGCAGTATAACTACGTTGTGTCTTGTTGCTGTGCTCAGTCTTACCATGTAAATGGATAAAAAATAAACATTTATTGTTTACATTTTTCAAAGCATTCTTAGTTCATAGCATTTTTTCACACCTGCCTAAAACTTTTGCACATTACTGTACGTTAATGAATATATCTTTCCTCGCCGGGCGTAATGCGAGAGCATAGGGTAGCACTTCACCAAGGAGACATCAGTGGATATCTCGAGCATCTCGCACCCCCCCAAAGCCAATTTACTGCCCATCAAAGCGGACGTCAATTCCTATTGAATGGAATGGCATCAGGCTGATGGGCACGGGTGATGTTAGCACCTCTCCACTGCCTTGTGCAGCTTGGCTCATCTTCACATTAGATCTCTGCCATCTGCGCCACTCCAGCAGCCTGGCTTATCTCAGAGATATCAGCTCTGCCGCTCTACCATGCCCGTCACGTTCACACCTTCATGTCAGTACTCTGTTACTATAAGGGCACTGCCAGTACAGGCTTCCCTTTTATCTGTGAAGTAAGACCTTTAGATGTAATGAGTGTAGCTGTAGTGCTTGGGTAGGGAACATGTGTATGATACCAAGGTTGGTTGCTGTCTATTACAACAAGTCCAGATGTGTGTACTGCTACATGTAACCCCGCCATTTTCTCTCTCTCTCTCTCTCTCTCTCTCTCTGTCTCTGTCTCTCTCTCTCTCTCTTTCTTTCTCTCTATCTCTCTGCCTCTATCTCTGTACCTCTCTTCCCCAGCCTTGTTTAACCTCATTCCAGTGGGCTTGAGAGTGGTGGCCATCCAGGGGTTAAAGTCCGGCACCTACATCGGCATGAATGGAGAAGGCCTCCTCTATAGCTCAGTGAGTTCTTTAGGCTTCTCTGTCTGTTTTAAAATGTATGTTTATTGCACAATTTTTCTTCGTCTTGCTCTCTTTCTCTCTTTCTCTTACTCTCTCTCCCCCCTTCTTTCCATCTCTCTCTCTGTGTCAGTGTATATTTTCTATTCTGCATGTTCTTAGGCATGTCTGTATTAAACACTGTGGTCTAGGCATGGTCTTGTTTGTGCTGTTTCTTTGTGTTGTTGTGTCGCTCGGTTCATGTTTCATGCAACTTTGTTTTTGTAATTAATGGCTTCATTTTTATGAAGTGTTCCAGCTTCCTGTTAAACTCATTTCATGAAGGGTTCTCACCCCTGAAGAGGTGTTAAACACTGAATGTTAATGCATAGATGCATTTAGACTGGCTTATTGTCAGTGGCTGTCCCAGTACATAAACTATAGTGTAGGGCTACTTTGTACGATCACTAATGTTCAGTTTTTATGCTGTGGTTATGCTTTAGCTTCATTTTCTCTCTCTATCCCTTTCTCTCTCTCTCTCTCTCTCTCTCTCTCTTTCTCTCTCACTCTTTCTCTGCCTCTCGCGCTCTTTTGTAGTGAGTAACACATTGATTTTTGGAACTCTTTTTGTTTGAGCCCGACCACTTTGGCTGATGAAAGCTGCCAAGCTTAAGGCAATGTTTAATTTTACTGCTTGAGGCAGATCCACGAAAATGTGTGGCAGGATGCAGGCATCCCTGGAACTTAAACAACGGCTGGTCACATCAGATAATCCTGTTAAGATCAAGGATCTTGGAGGCGACTGCGAGTAATTTCATTTCCCTAAGCCACTGCAGGGAAATGGAAGGGTGTTTTAGTGGTGCGTGTTGACTGTACTAGATTAGTGCTTTCGAAAGAAAGCATCCGTTCATGTCACGGAGCATGACAGTTTGAAAATTAAATCAATATTCCTGTTAATTACAGTTAGAGTCTTCCCAACGTTAACGGATATAAACATTAAAGTGCATGCAATGTAACAAGATACCATATGGTTCGTCGACGTTATGCACACAAAATATAAAAGCATAAAATATGTATGCATCAAGCAATGAAAAATGTACACCATGATGTCACAGGTTCAGAGCGCTACAAAGCATTACAGTGTGTAAAGTAAAATGTAACTGAGAGGTTGCCATCCTCCTTGTTAAATTCACTCGGAATGTCTCATCCAGCTCAACAGATTATTGTCCTTTAAAAAAAGCTGCAATCCAACAGCGCTATTTGTAAAAAGCTGAGTGAGGGCTTTTTAATTAAATGGGGGAAAATGTCTCCTTGGCCATCTGGAGGAGCACTCTTAAGGCTCGTGTCAGGGGCAGATTAATAATCCTAAATGGACTCAAGATCAGGAAGGCCCACAAACACAGCTGTAAGTGTATTCAATATTTGCCAAACAATAATAATGGCTGAATCATCTGGATGTGGAGACTGCAGCAACAGCAGAGAAAGGAGAGCATAAAGGGGGTGGGTGTGTGTGTGTGTGTGTGTGTGTGTGTGGGGGGGGGGGGGGGGGGGGGGGGGTACTTTAAAGAGACACTCACATACTGAATATTTAACAAATTAAGTTCTGCTTTGCCTAGAAGAGAGAGTAGGGGCTTTCTCAGTGTTGCTCTATCTCTCTCTCACTCTCTCTCTCTCTCTCTCTCTCTCTCTCTCTCTCTCTCTCTCTCTTTCTCTCCTTCTCTCTCTCTGTATCAAATTAATTTCAGAACTCTCCTTGCACTGCCTCCGAAGCCTCTCCTATCCTCACCAAAGTCAATTCTGCCCCATTAGTAATTTTAAAAATAGTGACTTTGGCGCAGTATGACTCCAGCCATGCTGCCCTTTAGGTCTTGACACTGCAGTCTCCGTTGTCCTCCATCCAGATGTCTGTGATTATATTCCAGCTTCGAGAAATAAGTACGGCGGGAAGGGATTTTACTTGACAGCTGTCTTCTCCTCGCAATTACTGTCTGCTGTACTGTTTGGCCTTAATCAGGCTTCATCACTGACAACAAACACACTGTTTCTTGGAACAGGACCTTAGATTAGAGAGAGAAATGTGTTGTATTTCGTTCCACTGTTTTGTTTTTTTTGGCCAGCGGATGTACCCTAGATTTGGTGTTTGTATTTGGCTTTCTTCTCCACTGACGGTAAATAGCTTTGCTCATCAGTTCAGAGCTGTGAGAGTTGTGATTTTGATTTGGCTGATGATAACGGGGAGGCATAGTGAAGGCAGGCTGATTCAGCTTCCTGCTCTACTGAAGTGTGGATCTGCCGCCGCCTGCTTTGTTTTGGCCCGGCCACAAATGGGACCATTCCATCTTCTGATGAAGCGTTTTTTTGTGTAGGAACAACCAGAACTCCACTCAGACTGGAAAGGTGTTGCTAATGAGGTCTTATAGGCTCCTGCCATTACCTCATCACCATGCCTAGCTCCCTGCAGTCTGTGGCTAGCCACTCTCGGGTGCATTCGCATCCATTTTCACACGCTGCAGCTCCCACCATTTCAGCCGTCTCTCACCTGCGCTCCCTCTCCTCTCTGACTGATCCTCCAGGCAGCACATATACTGTATGAGGTGGGAGCTCGAGCTTAAGGCCCGCATATCTCTAATTAATTGAGGTGAGGCTCTTCCACTCAGACTTCACTCTTTGTCTCCCTGTGAAAAAAAAAGGCACCAGAGAGTTGTGGGAAAGGAGAGGGAGTGTTTCCCCGCTTATAGGGGCTCTTGAGTAAGAGGGGGATGAGGGGAGTGAGGAGGGCTCACTCTCCCTGCGCTAATGATGCAGCGCAGCATGGAGCTAGAAAGCTCAGATCTCTGGCGCTCTGATATTCTCCACATGAATCAGCAGGAACGTGAAGGCCGTGGGGAGCACAGGCATGCCAGCATATGGATGAGTTCTTCTCTGCACACATGACACGGGCTCCTGTGTGAATACACCAAAAAATGGTTGCAGTCTAGAGGGTTGGTCTGGCTGTAGAAAAGCCCTCAAAGATTGTACTTGAAATTCTTTGGGAATCCATACTGAAATTTGCCTGGAGGCCTTTAGTAAAGGGGATTGTACCTGTAGGCTTTGCTCAGCCCAGTACGCTCTGTTATTTCCAAGCAGAGTATATTCTACAGAATAGAACTCTATAAAGCCATTTCAATTCCTGTTAAATGCTCCTGAAATGCTGACCTTTGCGCTCAGCATCTGGCTTCATTAGTGTTAGCAATCCGAGAAGAATGCTTTGAAAGTTTATTTAACCTTAAAAATACACTGACAAACTTTTGCACTGTTCTGAGATTTTTTTTTGTGTGTGCCGCAAGTTTAATTTTAGAGTCAAAGGCAGTGCCTCTGGCCCCAATGCCACAGATATCCTGATAAGTTTCAGGAAGAGGCTTTCGTGTGAGTAGCCTCTGTCATTACAACCTGATGACCCAGTCATACTTATACAAATGCCCCTGTGCAATCATTGCATTCATCATTTTTTCCCATTCAAACTTGCCAACTTCCACTCGGAATGGAGGTGCCTCGCTGTTTAGGAGCTGGTTGTGTGGAAGCCAGACGGTGCAATAGCAATGGGCAGGTTTTTCCTTGTGTGCTGTGAGGTTTCGTTCAGCTTGGTGCAGCTGGTGTGCTGTGAGGTTGAGTTCAGCGTGGTGCAGCTGGTGTGCTGTGAGGTTGAGTTCAGCCTGGTGCAGCTGGTGTGCTGTGAGGTTGAGTTCAGCTTGGTGCAGCTGGTGTGCTGTGAGGTTTCGTTCAGCGTGGTGCAGCTGGTGTGCTGTGAGGTTGAGTTCAGCGTGGTGCAGCTGGTGTGCTGTGAGGTTGAGTTCAGCGTAGTGCAGCTGGTGTGCTGTGAGGTTGAGTTCAGCGTGGTGCAGCTGGTGTGCTGTGAGGTTTCGTTCAGCGTGGTGCAGCTGGTGTGCTGTGAGGTTGAGTTCAGCGTAGTGCAGCTGGTGTGCTGTGAGGTTGAGTTCAGCGTAGTGCAGCTGGTGTGCTGTGAGGTTGAGTTCAGCGTAGTGCAGCTGGTGTGCTGTGAGGTTGAGTTCAGCGTGGTGCAGCTGGTGTGCTGTGAGGTTGAGTTCAGCGTGGTGCAGCTGGTGTGCTGTGAGGTTGAGTTCAGCGTGGTGCAGCTGGTGTGCTGTGAGGTTGAGTTCAGCGTGGTGCAGCTGGTGTGCTGTGTTAAGCAGTGTTCTTGTGTGGGGAGTTCAGAGCGGGTGGTGAGTGAGGAGTGTTGCTCCATTATTCATGACTTCTTCACTCTGACCTACTTTACAGCAAAGTGGTAACCACATCTCTCAGTAGTTTTAAATGCATCTATCTTTAACTAACACCCTGGACCACACACACATATACACACACACACACACACACACACACACACACACACACACACACACACACACACACACACACATCCACCTCATCCACAAAATATCAACACAGATTAACACTAGTGCTTACACACCATTTAATAGCCACTGTCATCCATATCACCAAAACACACACACACACACACACACACGTGCACGAACACTAATTATTTTTTTATAACAGCATTTATCCCACCTCTTACAAATTCGCACATCAGCCGTACACAAAGAGCAGCCATTAGGTGTCTGTTTCTGCGTCTGTGGCCACGGGGGCCCCAGTGCTCTGATTGTTTCGCTCTATTGTGCCTTGGCTTTACTGCCTGTAATTTATGTGCTAAGCTCTGCCTCACTGCCATGCCGCAGTAAAAAAGCAGCAGCAGCAGCAGAAGCTGCAGCTGGAGCTGGAGGGACGGGGGAAACACCAGGCATGCTGGACTCTCACTGTCTCACCAGCACAATAGGAGAAGCTCCAGTCTGTCTCTATTCACAGGCAGGATTATTTCCTCTTGATGCCACAGGCAGTGCTGTTATGTTGTGCTTGGTAATGATGGCGACGTGAAAAGGTCATGTACATCGTTGATTGTTCATGCTCATTGTTTGTATGGTGTAATAATCCTTTTAGAGAGAAGTCAAAGCTGTATACACAGTCCTATAATGATTGTGGATGAGGGTAATACGGTTGTGTACGAGGAGGTGCCAAGCTTTGCAGGCACATTGTTGTTAAGAGTGCCAACAAATAGTGTGTATTTCCTTCTGTGTGTATGTACATTTATGCACACATTTAAATATGTGCTGTGAAAGTGTCTTCTCTCTCTCTCTCTCTCTCTCTCTCTCTCTCTCTCTCTCTCTCTCCCTGTCTCTGTGCATGTCTGTGTGTGTTTTTTTTTGTGTCTGTATTTGTGGAGGTATAACTATCTCTGGGTGTGTATTTGTGGATCAAGCTCATAATTTAGATAGATAGAGAGTGAGTGAGTAAGACAGAGAGTGTCCGCGTGTGTGTACATGCGTTTCTATTAATCCACTCTGTTCGACAGTGAGTGTGTGCGTGTGTGTGCCCATTTCCCTTGTCTCTTTAAGGTCTGGAGTACTCTCTCATTCAGAGAACAGGTAGCGTGTCCTACCCAGGCTCTCAATGTGACTGAGGCAGCTGTCTAGACAGGAGCCGTTCGGCCACGGCCAGCATCCCCTGCTGAATAATAATGACTCGTCAGAGAGAATAATCTATTAGTTTAGCGTTAGCAATTTGCTTCGATCCGAATCCATACACAGCTCATAACAGCAAAGCTCCTCATGATGTGTTTGCAGTTTCTTTTGTCCTTCACGTCTGTGTGATGTCTGCAGTATCCCACTAGCACTGGCTTGGGTCAGTCGGCTGTCTGCAGTTTGCATCGTGCCTGTGTAAGTGCTTTGCAGGGGTTTAGGTGCTTTTAGCAGTGTAAATTGGGTGTTTACCATCATGTGTATGTGTGTGGATATGTTTGTGCGTGTGTGTGTGTGTGTGTGTGTGTGTGTGTGTGTGTGTGTGTGTGTGTGTGTGTGGATATGTTTGTGTGTGTGTGTGTGTGTGGATATGTGTGGGTGTTTTATATCTGGTCTGTTGTCTGTTGATTTGTCTTCATTTGTCTGTTGTTCCTCTCATAAGGACCCTTGGCAGGCCATTGTGATTATTGTGTTTCTCTTTCGTTGAGGTCTCAGAGGTGCATGAGGTAGATGTCTCCCATGCCCTATTCCACTAACAAGTCATTTGCTTCTTCTTCAGCTCACACTGGAATTCTAATTAAATCCTTTAGAATTCATTCACCGTCCGCACACCAGCAGCATTTGCCAGGTGCATAATGAAACATTCAGTATCACTGCAGCCATTTCAAAGCAATCACCATTTAAAAGTGTTGTGTTTTTTAAGCCTGAGCAGTGACTGCAGAGAAGAAAAAGTTCACAAATATTTCTCCAAAATACCAAGGTGTTTTATGTTTTATATTTTACAATGTAAGGTGATTCTGATACTCAGTGACTTACTTAGCACAGAAAATGTGAAAATGTTTATACAAAGCAAGTAGCAACAAAATGCAGAGCTTTACAAACTACTCATTCTTCATGGTGGTAAAGGAGCAGGTTTTGACATGGTCTCACCATCAGCTGGCTGTTTGCCATACCCAACCTCAGCCCCCCTTATTTACAGTGAACAGGTGCATGGTAATTGCAGTAGTGTCCTTGTGGTAGGTGTGTGGGTGTGGGCAGGGCAGGGCAGGGGAGGGGAGGGCAGGGCAGGGGAGGGCAGGGGAGGGCAGCCGGGGCTGGGGTTGGGGTTGGGGCTGAAGGGGATGGAGGAGGTCTGGGGTCGGCTGTCAGCGCTGGCTGGAGTCCCCGGTGCTGGCCGCCGTGGGACAGGAGGAACGCTCACCTCCACAACCTCGTCGCCAGAGCAGCGTCTGTCTCCTGACAGTGTGTCACCCAACCCAGATAACACACTGCTTCATCCCCGCAGCTTCTGTCCACACGTATACCGAGACCCACACACACACACACACACACACACACACACACACACACACACACACACACATACATACACACACACACACACACACACACACACACAAAGAGATGCACGGGCACACACATTGATTGGGTACACACTCCCACATGCTGTGAGTCCTTCAACACACACTGCTTCTAACAGCTACCCCACCACCACCACCTGCACCTCCCCTGGGATTCCTCACGGCCGTGTTTGCCCTCTCTGGGTCTCACTCTCCTCTCCTCTCTTCGCTGGGGGAGAAAAAACTAATTTACTCTGCATGTTCTCCACTTGCTGCTCCTACCTCCTCCCCTCCTCCCCACCTCCCCTCCTCCCCTCCTGTCCTCTGCAGGAAATGTTTACTCCGGAGTGTAAATTCAAAGAGTCTGTGTTCGAGAACTACTACGTCATCTACTCATCCACCGTGTTCCGGCAGCAAGAGTCGGGCCGGGCCTGGTACCTGGGCCTCACCAAGGAGGGCCAGATGATGAAGGGCAATCGAGTCAAGAAGACCAAACCCTCCTCCCACTTCTTGCCCAGACCAATTGAAGGTAGGGCACACATGAGCATCAGTTATTCTGCCACCCCAATCCAACACTAAAATACTTGCCAAAATATCCAGATGCCTGTAAAAAAAAAGATTGGTTACCTCGGTCATATGTGTATCAGTTTTGGACCCAATTATGTCAGGAGACAGTCCCTGAGCAACAGCCTAGTGGCCCCCCCGATGTGTTCCCTGGCAAATATAGATGTGTCACACAGAGGAGGTCTTCGTAGTCTGAAGTACTCCTTCATACTGCTGAGTCATAGTCACCCCACTGGTGCTGCATAGTCACACCTAGGTCACGGACTTATAACTGCCTTACAACACCCTTTTCACAGATGTTATAATGCATTTGTAAAGCAATCACATGTTCTAGATTAAATGAGAACATGCAGCATGTGGAGACATGGATCTGATTTGATTTGTAAAGAGATCATGGCCTTAGTTCCAATAGCATACTGTTAAATTGCAAAAAAGCATAATGTTGCACTTTTCCAGCCATATTTACTTTAAACATGGATGTATGACAAGGGATATATAAGTCCCATTTGTTGTTAAGTTTCATTTGAACTTTCCTTCTTTTTGGGGCGTCAGGAAGATACACAAACAAATAACTCTAATACAGTAATTAAATGGGAACACCCATGCTCCTGTTAAGACAGACAGTAATACGTCCTACTGCACTGACATGGTCTTGTCTTTGTTGTTGTCTGTCTGTCTGTTGTCTGTCTGTCTGTTGTCTGTCCTCCTGCTGCAGTTTGCATGTACAGGGAGCCGTCTATGCATGAGATTGAAGAGAAACTGAAAGGCTCCAGGAAAAGCTCAGGGACTCCCACTATGAACGGCGGGAAAGCGGTGAACCAGGACTCCACATAGCAGGGCCGCAGCAAGAGGGGCCCCCCTGCGCTGCACAGACCTCCCTCCCCATCGCCCTGTTGCCCTGCTGCCTCACCGCTAAGCGAAACCAAGACAAACAAACACAACAAAACTGACTTCTTGCCTGTGAAATCTTTTAGATGAATGCGAAGAGGAAGGAAAGAAATGGGGGAGTAAAAAAAGTGACACATGTTTTCAATATCAGACTTGAACACGTTTTATGCAAAAAAAAAAAAAGAGACGAGACAGGAGACAAATAAAGCATAGGTCCGAGAGTGGAAGCGAGCCGTTTTTCCTCACGAAGATAATATTACTAATCATTTTTGGATTTATGCTGTGGAAAAGAAGCTTTAAGACATTGCCATGTGTTCATTCTTCTGAATGCTCCTGCACTTCCCCACGCTCTGATGTGTTATTATTATATTGTTATTACTGCTACTCCCCGTCAGTTCCTAGTTCCCCTTAATACCATGTGTTTTTTTAATTTCAGAACTAGAGAAAGTGTAGACGGGTTTGTTTTGACTTCTGTTTAATTGCTTGACAGTGAATGCACTATTACACTACCAGCAACTGGTGTGTGGGTATAAAGTGAATGTAAAACAGAGGTTTGGGTTGGGTTTCGATGGATATCAGAGAAGTGGTGGGTGAGTGTGTGGCTTGAGGGAGGAAGAGAGACGACGAGAGATGATGTTTCTTTGTCAGGGTTGCCACAGTTTTACCAGGGTTTGCCACGAAAGTCTGTCTTTTTAAAGACCTACAGAGTCATCACTGTGTGTGTGTGTTTGTGTGTGTGCGTGTGTGCGTGTGTGTGTGTGTGTGTGTGTGTGTGTGTGTGTGTGTGTGTGTGTGTGTGTGTTTGTCTGTGTGTATGTCTGGGTCTGAGAGAAAGCGAGTGAGCAGCACACAAACCGAGAGAAACGAAAATAAACTCTCCTGACACAGTCTACCCCGTGGGTCAGCAGCCGGATGTGAACCTGGGACAGTTAAACCATCTCAGAATGGACAGTGAGCTATGAAAAGAACCTTTTCTGAGAAACCTGTAAATATTCAAGTAAATGTGTTTTGTATTTCCACTCTCAACACACTGACATCGCTAGAGGCTTCCGTGTTCATGAGATGAGTATACCGAACAATAACCCCAAGCAATGTTTAGTGAAAAAAACAACACTTTTTTCTGAACAGCAATACCCCAGCAGAAGGACCATACTTCTCAGTCCCACTTGCATCAGTTTAACATTCTCATGTAGACCCACTGACCATGATCCAACTCAGGAAGCCTTTGCCAGTACATAGAGTCAGGTGCTGCACACCTGCCCTTACCATCTCAAGCAAGCACAATGACTGACCGGCCCTGGCCTATTGGGGGCGCTGAAGGGCCCCAGTTCTGGTCAGGGCAGGTGTGGGGAGCTTGTAGACTCACCGTTCTGGCGTCAGAACCGGGATGTTGAATCCTCCTCCAGGAGATCCCCCGTCCAGCAGATATTAGTTCCAACCTGATCTGAAGCCATCAGGAGCGGGAGGGCGTTACAGATAGTGGTGTAAGGGGCTGCAGACTGGCAGAACTCCAGGAATGGGTCTGAATGCTTCTGTATTGACAGGTCTGTAATGCTGATCCAGCTGAATATCAAACAACAAAAAGTTGAACTGGTGAGAGGTCTCACGCTATCTAAAATGCTTTTATCATACTCAGCATAAATAGGGAGCTGTGTGCAGGGGCAACTGGAAGTGACTAGAGCCACAGTCACCAGAGATGTCATTCTTACCAAACCTTCCCAGACCCAGAGCAGAAATATAGCATCCTATGAAGTTTGCAGGCCTGTGTGTCTCTTGTCTTCCAAATCAATGCAACTATTGACAGGTTCTGCTGTTGCCACGGTTACAATTGTACATTACCTCTGTTGCCTCTCCAGTCTGCTAAACATGGGGTTGTTGTACTTCTTGTTAGGATGAATATTACCCCAGTTGGTCAAAATTGATGTCATTTATGGCAGTAGCTAGTTACAATAAGATGCTGTCTTTGTAGTGAAATACCACCGTCATTTTGAGAACAAAACCTGAACTGTAAGGATTAGGTGTGGCTTAAAGATGGAACTGGAATGGGATTGCCCTACTAAACACCTCATTGCTCATCCCTCCCAAGTCCATCCTTCTCAGTCAGTAGCATTTAAAAGTATCCTGGGGCCATAGATAAGGAGAATTAGCTATTGATGTTGTTTTCACATCTGTGTGAGGAACTGTATCTCAAAGCTGCGACTTCAGGCGTATTTGGACCCTGCCGAGGAGGAGCATTCCTGCGCTAGACTGACTCACATCCTGAGAGAACTCAGGTGTAATTCACATGTCTTCCATCGGGGGCTGCAGGGAGAACAGCGGTCCCTTGGAGAAAGAGCAACAACTAAATGTATGGATGAACGTGCAAATCACATGTGCGGTGTCGGAAGAGCTCAAGTGAGGAAAAAAGAATAGGGCAAGAAGAGGAAGTGATGAGCGAGAGAGAGGGTGTGGGGATGGTCAGGTGTGTGTGTGTGTGTGTGTGTGTGTCTGGTTGTATGTGCATGTGTGCAAGAAAGGAGCATGGAGGAGAGAGAGCCTAGGTGTTTCAGAGGGAGACAAAGTACAGTGAGAAAAAAGTTATTTCTGTTTGCTGTGTGAAATGGATTATGTTTATTTTTATTTGTTTGAAAATATTTTCACCTTAATGAAACACTATCATATATGCATCATGAAATTATGAGATGTATAAAAAATATGCATTGAAAATAAAAAAAACTGCAGAATGATATTAGAGATTGTTTAAGAATAAAAGAAAATATGATACCAATCTGCTTTTTGGCCATATGTGTTGTAGCCACATGTATTGCACCTGTGTGTGTGTGTGTGTGTGTGTGTGTGTGTGTGTGTGTGTGTGTGTGTGTGTGTGTGTTTGTTGCCCAGCTCACTAAACTCGGCAATAACCAGCCTACATAAATCACCTCTGCGCCACGACCCTCTGCTCGGAGTCGGCACTCTCATTAAAAAGGAAACAGCTCTCTCCCTAAGTAGCTTCAGCTTTGTGCAGGATAGTGCGAGAGAATGCTGAGCTCTCAGGCACCTACCCAACACGCCGTTTTGGGATTGTACTCTGATGCCCTTATTTCTTGCCGTCGTCATGGAAACAGACTTTCCCTGCTGTCTGTGAGGAGGAGGAGGTGGAGGAGGAAGAGGAAGAAGGAGAGGGCTCCTGGGTCCCTCTTCCTGTCTGTCTGTCCTGTGTGTGTGTGTGTGTGTGTGTGTGTGTGTGCGTGTGTGTGTGTATCTGTGTGCGTGCGTATGAGCGAGAGAGTGAGTATCTGTGTGTGGAGGGAGGGAGAGAAAGGAGAGAAAGTGTGTGTGTATGTGTGTGTGTGTGTGAGAAAGAGAAACTTTCATGTTGTCCTTTTTTTATCAACTCAGTCATGGTCAGGTTCACTCAACCATGTGATGACATGCCAGTCAACAGCTGTCAGAATCTAAGCCTCATGAGAAATAAAACAACTTGTGAGTGTGTGTGTGTGTGTGTGTGTGAGTGAGAGAGAGAGAGTGTGTGGCATGAAGAAATACAGCATTGAGAATATGAGTGTTTCTAGTGTTCACAAATACAATTGTATAGTGTATATTCACCTGAGGTGCTGTGTGGATTAGGCCATTATCAGGACTGCAGCGACAGAGCCGCCCCAAAAGGGACAAAGCTGCACCTCCACCAAGGTCAGGCCATCCTCCATAGCCCCTCTGCACCACTAACTCATTAACAAATATATTGAACCGTGTGCGGGGTCCTTGCACTCTGCAGTTCTGCCACTTCGTGCAGATAAGCAGCAGCAGCATCAGCTGCAGCACCACTGCTCTCCTGTTCTCTCCCATCCTCCAGTTCCTGTACTCTCTCTCCTGTTCTCTCCTGAACTCTCTCTCCTGTTCTCTCCTGTACTCTCTCTCCTGTTCTCTCCTGAACTCTCTCTCCTGTTCTCTCCTGTACTCTCTCTCCTGTTCTCTCCTGTACTCTCTCTCCTGTTCTCTCCTGTACTCTCTCTCCTGTTCTCTCCCGAACTCTCTCTCCTGTTCTCTCCTGTACTCTCTCTCCAGTTCTCTCCCAACCTCCAGTTCCTGTACTCTCTCTCCTGTTCTCTTCTGTACTCTCTCTCCAGTTCTCTCCCAACCTCCAGTTCCTGTACTCTCTCTCCTGTTCTCTTCTGTACTCTTTCTCCAGTTCTCGCTCTCCTGTTCTCTCCCAACCTCAACCACTCTCCTGTTCTCTCCTGTACTCTCTCTCCTGTTCTCCCAACCTCCAGTTCCTGTACTCTCTCTCTCCGGTTCTCTCCCAACCTCCAGTTCCAGTTCTCTCTCTCCTGTTCTCTCCCAACCTCAACCACTCTCTTGAACTCTCTCTCTTCTGTTCTCTCCTGTACTCTCTCTCCTGTTCTCTCCTGTTCTCCCAACCTCCAGTTTCGTAGGGCGATACGATTGTGTGTTCCACGTGAGAGGTGGTTATGCATTAAATATCTTCTCTGATATTCGACCTCATTACTGGCACTTTGAATCCGTTTCTTTCCCACCGTCCTCTCGGATTGTTTGGATGGAGGGCTTGTCCTTGGGGGCTTGTCTTGTTTTCTCTTCATCCATACCCATCTCTGCAGACAGGGATAAGGAACTCCATCTCAAAACTGGAGCAGCAAGTACCTCATTAAAAAATAATTGGTCTCTCTTCAATTAAGACGTGAGTGTGTGATGTTGGTGAACCGGCTTTGATCTGGGGGAATGGAGTCTGTATGTTGCTTCCAACCCAGACCGGTGGCTCAGAAGTATTGTTTTTTGGATTGTCTTCTTACGTTTTCCTGTTTTTCTGTGATATTGTTCAGAGGATTGCCCATTTTTGCAAAAAGCTCAGTGATTGCTATTGGTAATGATTGGTATGGTATGAAGAATACTAGAAAAAGATAAGTGAACACAAACAGTGCACACAATAACACATTCTCTGATTCTGTGTGACTCAAACACTCAAACACACAGACACAGACACACACACACACACTCAGATAAGGTGGCCCACA
>NC_137923.1:10864658-10954658 GCF_963457725.1 Sprattus sprattus
TCCCATCCTCCAGTTCCTGTACTCTCTCTCTCCTGTTCTCTCCTGTACTCTCTCTCCTGTTCTCTCCTGTACTCTCTCTCCAGTTCTCTCCCAACCTCCAGTTCCTGTACTCTCTCTCCTGTTCTCTTCTGTACTCTTTCTCCAGTTCTCGCTCTCCTGTTCTCTCCCAACCTCAACCACTCTCCTGTTCTCTCCTGTACTCTCTCTCCTGTTCTCCAACCTCCAGTTCCTGTACTCTCTCTCTCCGTTCTCTCCCAACCTCCAGTTCCAGTTCTCTCTCTCCTGTTCTCTCCAACCTCAACCACTCTCTTGAACTCTCTCTCTTCTGTTCTCTCCTGTATCTCTCCTCCTGTTCTCTCCCTGTTCTCACCAACCTCCAGTTTTCGTAGGGCGATACAATTGTGTGTTCCACGAGAGAGGTGGTTATGCATAATATCTTCTTCTGATAGTCGACCTCATTACTGGCACTTTGAATCCTTTCATTTCCACCGTCCTCTCGGATTGTGTGGATGGAGGGCTTGTCCTTGGGGGGCTTGTCTTGTTTCTCTCATCCAAACCCCATCTCTGCAGACAGGGATATGGAACTCCATCTTAAAACTGAGCAGCAAGTACCTCATAAAAATAATTGGTCTCTCTTCAATAGACGTGAGGTGTGATGTTGGGTGAAACGCTTTGATCTGGGGTATGGGAGTCTGTATGTTGCTTCAAATTACCGTTGATCAGAGTATTGTTTTTTGTTGTCTTCTTACGTTTCAGTTTTTCTGTGATAGGATTCAGAGGATTGCCCTTTTTGCAAAATCTCAGTGCTGCTAATTGTAATGATTGTATGGGTATGTAATAACATAAATAAGATAATCGTGAACACAATACAGTGCACACAATAACACATTCTCCTGTTCGCTGTGACTCAAACCACTCAAACACACAGACACAGACACACACACAAACACTCAAATAAGGTGGCCCACAAAGTCTGCACTTACCTTCTATATCTCTCTCTCTCTCTCTTTTCTCTCTCTCTCTGTCTCCCCTCTTCTCTCTCTCTCTCTCTTTCTCTCACTACACATTCCTTGCATAGTGAGTTGTCCTTGCAGTCTGAGTCACCCACAGACAGAAACGGAGCTGTCTGACAACGAGCTTCTTTTCCTGTCCACTCCACTCCCAGCGTGCCCTGGTGATTTCATATCTGTTCTCATGCAGACGACATGAAGACTCACAGGGTCTAATGAAATTAAAGCCTGCACACAGACAGAGAGAGCGAGAGAAAGATTAGCAGACGTACAGGTAAAAATACAGGCAGACCAACTGAAGGACAGACACTAAGTTGGACATAGAGAAAGTATGTTTCAGTGTTTATATATTTATGTATGAACGTGCGTACATATGTGTGTATGCATGTTATGATTGATGTCAGTGGAAGGGGTTAAAAAACTAAAAGCACAAGCAAAGGTCCAAAATTGATTACAAATGGTGCATTAATGTTGGTGAAATGTGTTATATAAAGCAGTGGAATGGGCAGGTACAATTCGATTCTCATCACACAAATACATGTACATTCTACAATTGGTTCATTGTTCTGTCTCTTTCAGGTATAGAAATCTTGTTGTTGTTATCAAGTCCTTTCACAAAGGAGGCTGATCTGTTTTTTTTGCCAGCTAAAACAGTTTCACACATTTATTATTCATTGCATCATGGAACAGGAAACAAGGCTGTTCTCTGGGTGTGGGGAGAAGATGAATAGGATTTGTACTCAGAGGTAGACACGCTGCATCAAATAGACAGCAATTAAAGTTCTCCCACGTGGTCGGTTGTTACCTGTCAGAATTGAAAATATTGTGTAATTTATATAACAGTCTGGTTCTGAAAAAAAGTGAATGAAAGCAGATGTAAACTTGGGGGGAAAAAACTTTTCTCATACTGGGTGCATATCAGTGTTGTCTCCAGATATGATTTGAATTCCAATCTTCTCTGGTTCTTTAAACTGCCAGTTTCTCACAGCCACACAGGAGCACTGTTTTATTTTCAGAGTTCAGTCTGCAGCTTGTACACCCACAACCGGCCTACAAAAGAACACAAGGGGTGTGTGAATGTGTGACTGTGAAATGAGAAGATTCTGGGGGGAAAAACCTTTACCACTGTTTCTGCCCCTAGTGATGTAAGTATGGAGTGGAAGGGCGCAGCCACCTCTGAGATCCGCAGCTCTGGAGGTCGGCCGCCCTCCGTCCGCACCATTTTTCACATGGCGTTGTCAGCCAGAGGAGGAGAGCAGCAGATTAATGTGCGGCTGTGCGCTGATGGATTTCTCCCATGTCCTTCTCAGACGACTGGGATGACTCCATTTTGGTCATAATGTGATATTTTTTTAGATGACATTCTGCAGTGTTCAGGAAAAGTAGATGTGAAAGCTTCTGACCAGCTGTGAATCGAGAATTTGCAAATGTTCTGTTGGTGCTACTGTTCTACAACAGTGGGATGATTTATTTATCTGATGGTTCATATGGACATGGACTGATTCAAATGTTAATGAATATTTTCCCCGGTACTCTTTCGCTTGGGAACGCTCCCTTAGAACCAGAACCTCTCTATAATTTATCACCTCTCCTTATATCAAACACGTGACTTCAAAAACATAGTACTTGTAAGTACATTTGTTCTTACACAATACATGTGCATACATTCATCAGAAGTTGGGGACGGGGGAAACAAGGATTTTCTGGCAGCATCAAACCGAGCCCCATTCTGAGAACGGACCCAAATCCATAAACAATGAGGCTTTCCACTTTGCTCACTGTAGAGTCCCCACACGGGCGCTTATGCAACACTGGGAGTCTGCGAGAGCATTTATCACTGTGACAGCAAACATGACACGGGCAAGCAAAGCACCTCGAGCCCGCAGCATCACAAGAAGCTAAACTTAACCGCCTGACAGGAAAGCCATGGAATCATAGGGGGCTGTTTCCCATCAGTGCTGCAGTATGATTTTTTTTTTCCTTTTATGACACCAGAACAACTTCAAAGGGGGGCCCTGTGTGAAAGCACAGTGGAGTAGCAGAGTCTAGAGGCAGCCATCCTAAACAGCCACTGAGCAGGAAGAGGAGAAAACAGAGGTGTAGGAGATAAAATAAAACAACATCCTCTCAAACTGCAGGACGACTAAAGAGGTTGGAGATATTGATGAAACATGATGTGCTTTAGTGCAGTGCAGGGGTGTTATGGGGGTATGGCCGCCATATTAGCCTGCTTTCCAGAAGCCTTGTTCGCCCTAATAAGTTGGTTTTCTTCGAGAGGACATAATTAAACTAATTTGAAAATGCACAAACAGAGACCATGGCACAAAAGTGCTGGAAAGGTATACAGTGAAAAGGTTAGATCAAACACTTTTTTTATTGTTTTGACAAAACATTCTTAAACTTAATATGACATTTCTCAAACAAATGCAGCCTTTTTTTTAAACGAATCCAGCGCATTAAAATGTTGCATCAACACAACTTGCCTTTCTTTTGAACACTGTACTCCAGGCAAAATGATGACATCTTGAAATCAGACTGACTTGCTATTTTCAGCTGATTCCTTTGGGTGTTTCTTTGTTGCAACTTCTGTAGAGCAGTGACAGGGACCCGAGTCAAAGATAAATGAGATTCAAAGAAATGCCACCCTCATTCAAAAGGTCAAGGACAAGATGTGCTTGCAGTTCAAAACCATCTTTTTAAGCCATTACTGTCAGTCTGATGGGGACACAAAATAAAAACAGCATAATGAAGGACACAGTGAATATAAATTACTCATTGTCTTCTAACACTATTTTGAAATGGAAAAAACCCTTAAAATTATCTACAATGTAAGTTCAATGTTTCTGTCTTTGATATTGATTCAATATGGATTTTTTTGTGTGCATTTACTTGCCTTCCACATCAGTGAAAGTGTTGTTCAAATCCATTGCATTCCTCCACATTTTCCCGTTCAGCTCAGCTGCCTTCACATGTGCTGCCTCGTGATGAGGCAGCGTGAGGAATACAGACACTCAGCAGGACGCTTCCCATGCTCACTGATGGCTTGGCTAACACATTGTTTCTTAGTAATAGGTCATGCAACCCAGAAATTAGGAAATGTGACAGAATATCTTTGTATCCGCTGGTCCAACAAGCAGTGATAGTGTTGTTGGAATCCATTGTATTCCTCCACATTTTCCCGTTCAGCTCAGCTGCCTTCACATGGCTTGGCTGAAAAAAACAGTTTCTTAGTAATAGCTCATACAACCCAAAAATGAGGCAATGTGACAGAATATCTTTGTATCCCGCTGGTCCAACAAGCACTGGCAAATATTTACCTAAATGTTCCGTGTGGATCAGTGACAAATCCGCAAACAGTTTTTTTCTAAATGCCTATCGACATCCAGTCAAATTTTGTTGCACTTTGCTTGAATAGTTTTTGTTTAATCTATAATTTTCATCCCACCTGACTGATTGTTGTTAAAAAGTAGATGTTGGAAGGACAGTAATGGGGACTACCAGATTCACTTCCTGTTGGAACAGACATGCCTTCTACCCAGATGTGCTGCTGGCTAACTTCCAACCAACTGAACCCTTTCACAAAACCTCTGGGCCAAAGTATTTGAAGGTTATGTCTGACAGAGTTTCTCAAATTTGATGTGTCCCCCAATATATATATATTTTCAAGACTGCTTCAATTACATTGGCATGTAGCCCCACTAGGAAAGATATTGCCCCCTTCTCTGGAATCTGCCAGCTATTATTTATGGTCAATGGATGTTTATATTGCCAGGAGCATAATATCCATTTCATCTCTGCTGGCTCATGCAGAGCATCCCTAGTATAAACCATGGGATATAAAAAGGGAGACAGACCATGCCAGAAAACTTGCAACTGATTCTCCAAATCCATCCATTCTCCAGTCTCTCTGTTATTGTGAAATTTCCCACTTCCTAATTCCTATTCAATCCGAGTGGATTAGATTGAAGGTTTAAACATAACCCTCACCCTTGTCAGTGATTTTGTGGATTTGGGTGTATTAACCCTGCATTTGTTATTATCCTAAGTAGATGCATTGGAAACACAGGTAACTGTTATTCACACGATTTGATGATTTTGCACACACTGTTCAAAACTCAACCCAAGGTCAAGAGGACATCGAGGCACAGCCACATGCTGCTGAGGTCCTCTTAATCTCCTCTGCCTGATCATTAATTACATTGTTATTAAAAGCCTACAGGGATGAGAACCTTAACGTTACACCTTAGGGGCAGACTTACATGACTTGGATATGATGGATGTAAAAAATAGGAGATGCCTGGACAAATCAACTCAATTCAACAATATTAAAAAGAGGTATACTGTCAAAACTGCTTACAATGAAATGAAAGGGACTCTGGATAAGTCCAGACAACAGTGGTGCCTTATTGGCGGGCAATGAATGATACTCAGCCAAGAAATTAACTTCCTTATGACAAAGGATTAGCTATGTTTTACTGAGAAACACCCCAGTACTCTAACGAATGAGACATGAATCAGGCATCCACCGAGACATCTATAACTCCAACCACAAGCTGCACTTGGCTACCTGATTGGTGATTGGCTGCTTTAGAGCTGAGGGTGAGATCTCATTGACGACTGGAGTGAGGTGATAGGCTGGTAGTGAGCTACATGACTACCCAGCAAGAGCGCGAGGGATAGGCACCTGTTATTCCAAGAATGCAGTGGGCTCTTCGGAAGTGGGTGTGAATCTGAACAATACCACGAAAACGTTTTTTCCTCGTCCCAGGCTGAAAGCATCTGTCAAAAATGCAGTTTATTGCAATGCCTTAAATAAGTGTTCACACTTACTGTCCTGTTTTGAAAATGCCTTACTTTTGAGGGATGCTGATGGCTTAGAGGTCAGAAAAGGCATCATCCAGGAGTAGGAGGAGAGAATGACAAGGAAGCAGAATTAGTCTCAACAAAGGCAAGCCATGGAAAGGAAAGGACATGGATTTTTTGGTATTTTTCAGACACATCCCAGGACGAGCACATTTTGTAGCAGCAGTAATGGATCTACATTGCATTTCAGAAATATAAAACCTTGAGTCATTGATACTGTATGGCATTGAAGCTGCAGTGGTCCCCAATGTCCCCAATGTGTCTTTGTGTCTTTTAGAGCGGATTCTAAATGATTTAATTGGGTTTGGAATCCAATGCCACTCATTTGAACCCTTACTATACTGAATGTATACACCCATTCCCTTTCACTCTGTCTCTCTCACACACACACACACACACACACACACACACACACACACACACACACACACACACACACACACACACACACGCACACACACACACACACAGCATGCAACTAGTAAGAAGCATAAGTAAGATATTTTAAAGAAAAATCTACAATGTAACATTCATTTTAGACTTCAAGAAGAGTACCATTTGAGGAATGTACTTATCAAAGACATAACACACCTGCAGATATAGACTGGACAGAGACTGGGATTTTGGTAAAGACATTAGCAGGAATCTTTGGAGCATAAACTCCCCCTGCTGGTGAGACACAGGCCTCTTCTTATCCCCACAGCGTCAGTCAAAACCCATGCACAGGACCAAAGGCACACCTCAAAATCTACTCTGTGTTACATCTGTGTTAGTGCAAAGCTTCAGGGAAAATGTCCCATTTTCAACATAATTGTATTTATCCATTAAGGCCAAATACAAAGTTTCAGAAAGCCACTCCTGCCGGTGTGGGTGCAAACCCTTGCCTTGTGAGAGTGCGTCTCGCTGGGGCTGTCCCCCGCCGCCCTGGCAGCTCAGCTAGGGTGCAGTCCCCCCGCCGTCTCATGTACTGCTTACACCCAGAGTGTGATTTTATTAGCACATGCAGAGCCATTGAAAGGTCATCCTCGTTCAGACACACCCTGGCTCTGATTATGAGGTCTATTAAAAGAATGGGGCCCCACAGTCCCCCTGACTTACAGTTAGTCTGTAGTCTCCAGACTATCAATGTCCTGGCCAGGCAGACACAGCCAGCAGATAGCCACACTCCCGAAGACACACACACACACAGACACACAAACACACATACAGTCATAGGTGCATGCTTGTGCATTGTACATAGCAACACACACAAACAGACACACACTCACACAAACACTAGCAAAAGTAAACAAATATTAGGAACGGAAAACTGTCACATCCAGAGATCACTGGACAACAGGAAATGATGATGGCGTAGGAACTGAAGATGCTGATTGGTGTGGAAGGGCTTTAGCCTGGCCTATAAAACGGCTCCAGTGAAGTGGACATGAATATCGAGAGGGAAAGAACAACACTCACAATTTCAAAGCACTGGAATTTCATCAGTCGAGTTTGCCCCAAAGAGAAGGTACAGTGCTGATGTATAAGATCTTGGTCCATGTTTCTGTATGTCTGTGTGCGCCTTGTGTGTGTAGAGGATAGAGGATATATAGGCTTTGCTGTGAGATGTGTATGAGAAATGGATGTATATCATACTTTCATTAACTGTACCCCATGAGTTATTATTCTGTGGCAGTGACATTGAGTTATCATGTCTGGAGTTTATGTAGGTGAGAAGTCGTGTGAAAATTAAAAAAAAAAGTCAACTTAAAAGCCACTGTGAGGACTTCAAACATAAGATGAATGTGGTGGGACAATCAAATAGTTTTCAGGATGATCTTTTACCTAATAGTTGTTTTAGACCTGATTATTTTATCTTATAAAATGTTGCACATAGAATAATCCTATGATTTTACATAATTTTCTTTCTAAATTGTGTTTTCTTGAAGACGGCTTTCATTAAAGAGTTTCAAGGTAGTTGCCCAATCTTAGTCTTATCACTTAAATAGCTGTAGGTTACCTAGACACAGCACTAGTCCACCATAGCCATGAACAGTTGATCTCACATATTGCTGTAGAAACTATGTAGTTAGCACCAAAGTACCTAAGTAAAGAGTTTTCTTGTTTGTTTTTGGGTAGCTTGGATATGAGAAAGACGTGAAGAAATGAAGATGTATGAACATATAGTGGCTGCCATGTTCCTCTGATGGTGATGCTGCTGATGAATAGCTCAGCGAGAGATAACACAGAGAGCGCCATCAGCATGACGTGCCCCTTTAAGCCATCTCTGGTGATTGTCAATCAGTGATTACTTCATTAACACCATCTGTCTGGACAGCGGACCAGTGTTTGATATGTCCAGTCCTAATGTACTGATGATTGGGGTGATCTGTGTGCTATGAACGTCCCTGCTCACATGAGGACTCTCCCGGGAACTGGAGGGTCACTCTGGTCAAAAATAGCCGCATTATTTCCATCAGTTTGACCTTTTTGATGAAGAAGAGACATCAGGGCTGGGCACATGTCACTGCCAAAGGGGTGGGGACAAGTCAGGGCTGGTAAAGTGTATTGCTGTATATTTGCTGACTACATACACATGCCTTGCTGACCAGTTGCAGGTACATATGCATGTATTGCAGATGCTGAACTGGAGCTGGCTGTTTCTCTGCTGCCTGCCTGTGGTCGCTCTACCACTCAAAGAGGACGAGCCTGACATCCTCCCTCAGGTACAGCCACAACCAGGCGGCTCCAGACAACACACTGCTAGGGCAACACCTACTGACCAGGAAAGAGAAGGTCAAGCCATTGAGTTTTTTAGCACCAAACTCAAAGTGAATGTTATTAAAGGAAGGCAGACACAAACCATCTTGCTTGTGGGTATCCATGAAAAACAACAAAAGTTGTACGTTTAAGGGTACCAGCTCTTATAGTAAATGCCTTAAAACAGTTTTAACAAGGCTTAAGAAGAAGTCATGTTTACTATTCCAACTGCAGTGATTAAACAAATAAATAAGGGCACTGTTCCTACTGGTATAAGACAGCAGCCTCTAATGTTTTATGCAAATACAGAGGCTCCACCACAAGATATTAATAAACTACTCACGATACCTTAGCTTTATTAAGATCTGCTGCCCTCTGTGATCTTGTCCCAATGATGGATCATAAGAGGCACTGAGCTATCTATGGTGGCTCACATTTGAAGCTGGGTGGACATTATGGTAATGTAATTACACTGGGATAACTGATGGGGTTTTAGACTCACTGCATGCTAAAGGGAGTCTGGTACATGGTAGGTGGAGCATCATAGAGGTAACATGGAACGTATCATGATCTATTCTCTGTGCAGAGTCGGACAGAATCCCATCTTTGGCCCAGTAAGGCCATTTTTCCTGGTGAAGCTCCACCACAGCAAAGTCATTCAGGGGACGCTGTGGCCCCCAGGAGGATTGAGAGCTTCCCTGGAAGTAATACACCACTAGACCGCTTATCCATCAGCCCTGTGGACCCCAAGAGAAGCCGACAAAGGTAACCAAACCAACTGTTGTTTCAGAGGAGACAGGGGCAAATTATAGATATTAATGTCCACTGTTTATGGTGGAGCCTCGGATACTCAAAACAATTCCCTACCCGATAAAACCTCCACACTGAACATCTGTTGGTCCCTATGAATAGAACAACCATCATGGAATTTTAGCACCGTGCAGAGGGGTTGTGCTGTCCTTCCAGGTCTATGAATAAAACAATGGGACTGTTTCATGTAATCCAATTAGCCAAAGATGGGGTGTTACAGCTCGGTGTGTTAAGCCTTACAATGGAAATGTTTGCGCTAACAACCAAACACTGTCATTCTAGTTGAGTACACTGACAATCGCAAAGCCACGAGATATAACGGATGAAACCAGATATCTCTGTATACTTTTATTAGCTGAAGCATCTCTCTTCCACAGGAGGATAAAAGGAGGCCAGAAGAGAAGAAATGGTCGAGTTGATCAAGTACAGAACCCTCTCAACCAGGTCAGAAGCAGACCGTCTGGACAAGCAGACTTGATCAGGATTACTGAGAGTGACCCTGCTGACCAGACAAAGACTGGGAGCAGAACCTCCACTGACCAGCCCAATGTCAGAGCTGGTCTGCCAGGAGACTCTGATAAGACTGGAATTAACACCCCCAGGAGCAGAATCCACACAGGATTTGGTAGTCCCATTGACCGAATTGGAATCAGCCGGTTCCCAAGCAGAAAGGGTTAAATGGTGAGGTTACTGCACTTAGTGGGCTAGTTTGTCAACTATACACAGGCTTTCATAGAATTATTCACCATAAAACCTTTCTAACTCATCAACTTCAAAAATATATATGTACAACTGGACAGATTATTGAGTTGTTGTTTTTCATGGAAACTCACAGTGAGGAGAAGCATACAGGAAAATAACATATAAAAAAGAGACGAAAGGTTTTGAGAATTTGCCTTTGTAAAGACGTTGTTTTTGCTGGTTTGCAATATTAGGGAGAAAGTAAAAGCACTGAATTATACGGATGAATGTGGCACTTAATAAAATTGAAACGAAAACAAATTTCTCAACGGAACATTTTATTATGACAATGCAGTCCCTATCATATTCAATTCAAATACAACTAGAGACAACACAACCGTGGTAAAGAAATGCAACATTAAATACGATTCATATCTGAGCAGCTTGCCCATGACTTCCAGAAGAACACCAGTCTACATCCTAATCTCCGTTTGTTCTCCGAATTTCCCCGCCTCACCAGCGCCCTCTCGCCTTCCTTGCTCTTTTGGAGTAAAGTTCCACTCTCCCAGGTTCCGTTGTATGGCTTGAAGAGAATCATGAGCAGCTCTAGAGGACTTAATGTAGTGGGTATCTGTTCATTAACAGGGAAAAAATGTAGTTGTTATAACCCGCATTAGTTAAACTAAGGCTTACTCTGATACATTAGTTGACGATCCATAAATAAACCGTTTAAACATCAAACTTTTCAAGGTTTTTATAGTCTAAGTAACAACTGGAATTTCACAAGATGTTACGATAAAAGTTCAATAAAATACAAACAACCCGATATTACACGTGTCATATCAAGGAGTCTAGACAAATGAGCGAAACATCTGATCGAATGCCCAGTGGTATTAACTATTCATGAACTTAGATGCTTTAGTACTCTACAAATCAGTTTGAACATGATCAGCACCCTGGAGAGCTCCATATTGGGATTCGAGAAAGTTGGTGTTCCACAAATTTAGTTATAAGCTCACAAAACAGAATACAATGTATTAAAAACGTCCTACCTCGTTGTGTTTTGTAGCGGCGAAAGATTCTCTTACAGATGGTTTTGTCAGCATCTGTGAACGACCAAAGGATGTACCGCCAACAGCCAAAGCGAGACAGACCACGACGACAGCGCAATACGGCTTAAAAGCATACATGATGTCTAAGAAGGCGAAATGGGAATCACAGTGCAGAATCGGGTTCTTTTGGTGATGCTCCATGTGGCCTCAGAGCTGGTTTTATACATGTGTCCTGACGTCATCCTGTATTCGAGGTAAGTTGTTAAAATACAATTACATGGTTCAGTGCCTTCCCCGGAGAGCAAACACAACATAAAGTAAAAAAAGTACCCAGCCGTGAAGAGCTGGCTGGCAGGCAAAGTGTATGATATTTTGGGGTTCATAAGGTTCTCATAACGACTTTGACCAGGGTGGCCTACAATGAGAATGTGACATAAACTGCCTCACGGACACAACAAACCGAAGATCAATAATGTCATAGGCCCACACAAATCAGCGCTATTTTACGTCTCTGCCGTCCAGAGTTCCCCTCTGTGCCAAGCCAACTTGTATAAACCAATTAGCGTTTATGGCACTGTGGTAATATTTCTGTGACCTCGTGGAAGAAATGTCCGGGTCATAAAGTCTGTGTGGATGCACATGGTTCGGGAAGAGACTACCAGCGGTCCCTTCAGCGTGATACGACAATGGAATGCGCATCCTGAACATTACATTCAGTTGGTCATTTTTAATCCAGTTAAACTGGGACTGTACCCGTTTTTCCAGTAAATGCAAGTGGTATTACTGTTGTGACCTCAGTATCAATGGCATGGCAACAGGATGCACTCTATACGTGGTTAAATGGTTATGAATACATTCTAAATCAACTTAATATATAACTGTTTATACTAAACCCAACCCATAAAATGACTTTTGGCTGCTGTATTTCTACCTTTAGCTAGTTCTGTTACATTTATTCAGAAAGCATTGCATATCCATAATTTAGAAAAAGCATTAACCGAGAATTTACCAGGACTCTCTGACATGTCCACAAATTAGAATTTTGCACCCACTAATAGCAAAAAATATGATTTGGTGTAAAATAATAACATTACATTATTTATAATGTAAAATAATATGAAAATAGATTTCTCAAACGTGCACTTAGACCTTGCTAGTTCTCAGTTGGCAAAAGAACTCTACTTGGAATATTGAAGTCAAATGCACAATTCAAATCGCTTCATATGTCAACATAAAAAGGGAATCTAACTAGGACGACAGCTGCTGCTAGTAGGGCGTTTCTGTGCTATTTCACTATAACAAGGGTCATCCAGACAACAAGCACTTGGTGGGCCATAAATA
The DNA here is from genome assembly GCF_963457725.1 of Sprattus sprattus. Taxonomy (NCBI): domain Eukaryota; kingdom Metazoa; phylum Chordata; class Actinopteri; order Clupeiformes; family Clupeidae; genus Sprattus; species Sprattus sprattus. Next base: position 10,877,155 of record NC_137923.1, read on the forward strand.
CAGAACTTCTGCATAGAGGAGATGCTTTTCTAAATCAGGCTCTTGTAGTATGACATTCCAATGGGCACATTTCCCATTGCTCCATGTCAGTGCTGTGGGGAGATTGATAACTGGGAATGAACAAGTGGCATGAGGTTACAGTGCCTCTGGGGCCAATTGTCCTTGTGATTATCACCTTCCAGCCAAGGGGAATGGAGACATTATGAGCTTCCTCTGTGACAGGCAGAATTAAGAGGACATGGCATCCTTTCACCCTTCACCCAAGTTCCTCTACTAAATGGAATCTGACAATGAAATACAATACGTTACACTGTGCGTTCCCTATGAAATTACACATTAGAGCTCTGAATATGCATGGATTAAAGAGAAATCAACAGTTACATGTGAATGGAACTGAATATATTTGTGAATCAATAGGTATGTAGGATCGGAGTTTGTAAAGAAAAATAGAATTTGGCAAATTTCTGAAAGCTGTTTATTGAGGCTGTAGAGTAGGATCGGTTTTTAACCCATATATGGCAACATTCTAGTTATCTATAATATATATATAATATATAAGATAGATATTGAAAATTGTTACATAGGGGTCTGGGGTGCTGATTTCAATTTTTTTACTTTCTATTATTTTATTTACAAATACAGTACTGCATCACATTAAAACAGAATTAAAAGATTCATGTGGACATAGCAAAGACAACTCAATTCTCATAAAATATAAGCACATTTAAATGTATGTTAACGATGAAGAAAATAAAATTATGAAATGTTTATTGTACATACAAAAATCTGTGACAGACAGTCAATAATAATAATAAGTCTCTGTCTTCCTAATCTCTACCATAACGTCAAAAAAGCATTAACCTGTGTGTGTGTGTGTGTGTGTGTGTGTGTGTGTGTGTGTGTGTGTGTGTGTGTGTGTGTGATATGTCTTATGCTAGCTACTTCATGCAGACACGGCAGCGACTGATGACAGTCTCCAAGAATGGACCCTTCACAGTCTTGGGCACTGGTTTACTGTCAAAGCACACACAGACAGCAGAGACAACACATTTTTTGTAAACACTCATTTGCAGGTTGACAAGGCAAGTTTTCACATTGTACTATCTCTGTGTTTAATGCCCTGGCAGGTTTCCATGTGAAATCAAAATACTGAAACTCTTTATGATACCCCCATCCTGTACCACGATAAGAATATAAGAATATCTAAGTGACTAAACTAGCCTCACAATTTTTTAACATTTGATGTATTTAAAAATATTAAATCAAATGTAAAACATGCTTCTCAATTTTTACAGTGCTACATATGCTTACCTGAACATATTCCTTGGGTCCAAGGTAGCCAGCCAATAGCTGTAGGAGTCAGGGTAGAAATTACAGGTGCCACGGCCATGGCACTCGATGAAGGGCACCTGGCGGAATTGCTCCAGGCAGGAGCCAGGAGAGACCAGGGGCTGCCCAGAGCCCTCAGCCCCCACACCGGTTTGCTGTGAGAGAGGACAGAGGGGAGGAAGAGAGGGAGAAGATAAGGACAAGGGATGGGGGGGGGGGGTTAAGAGGAAATCAGAAAAAAAGGAAAAGGCCAAAAAGTAGATAGGAGAACAGGCAGGAGAACAGAGAAAGAGGAGGAAATGTGTGTGTATGTGTGTGTAGATAGTAGGGGTGTGTTCAAAATATCGATACGGGGATACATCGTCGCGGGCCTCTTTACGATGCGTGTATCGATACGGAGGAGTCAGTATCGATACTTCACGTGCAACAAATTGGCGATACCCACCCCTAGTAGATAGGTAGGTAGGGGAATTACATGGTCATGTCTGTGTTATCCCATGTATAAAGTTGAAAAAAAATGCCTACAGTGGCTGAACAGCTGTGTTACCATGACGAAGGAGTAGCCAATCCACAGGGAGCGCCAGCCGATGGGACAGAAGGGAACTTCGGTGGACTGGCTGTGAATGGCGATCACATTGGATGTGGTCTCACACACAGAGCATCTGTTGGAGGGACACAGGGAGAAGGAGGAAATGTGTGTGAGATCGGTGTTCTCTTTTGTCTTGATCATGCTTACTTGTCATAAGGACACCAAGAATGTGCTACGGATGAGCAAAGCACGTGTGTGTGTATACGCTACTGTGCAAACGCTACTGTGCATATGCTGCTGATGCAGAGCTGTGTGGAATGCTGTTTGAGACCTGCTGATGTACGCTGACAGAGGGTCCCCACTGATGGAGTGCATGTGCATTGGCATTGGCTTCTCTGTGGACAGCCAATAGGAGTAGTCATTGCGGGCAGCATAGCGACAGGTTTGCTCTGTGTCACAGAAGAGGTAAGGCATGGTAGAGAACCGGGGCAAACAGCTACCCATTGTACCTGAAACGATAAATATTACACACAAATAAGATACACAAGAGGTGTATATAAGTGTGTGTGTGTGTGTTTGTAAGTGTCTGTGTGTTTGTAAGTGTCTGTGTGCGCTTATTTTTAAGACTATCTTTGTGTAATGTGTATGTTTTCTGTTCATATGAAAGAGTCTTTAATTTGTGAAGTGTTTTTCATTTGTGTGTGCATATCTGTGTGCATGTGTATGTGAGAGTGCAGGTGTTCTTGTTTTGTATGTGGGATGTGACACGTCCAGTGTCGCAAAAAGGTCAGTCAGAGATCAAGAGATTTGAAAGGACAGTGTGTCTAAAAATGATAAATAAACACTCAACATCCATATAAATTAGCCTACAACTTAATTCCCTGAATGCCAGTCCCTGATAGACTACATAGGCAACAGATTAAATGAGGCTTTAACCTTTCTATTTCTACTTTGAAATAAATCATCAAAACATTAACTATTGGAAATGGTATTTTCATATGTTATTCATATGGTTATCATCTAACCATGCAAATGTTCCTCACAATTGATTGACAGGAAATATCTGTTTGCTATACATTAGTTTCAATTTACACGTTTACAGTTTATTTTCTGTCAACTTTTCTGTTAAAATGATGATTTCTGTCGATTGGCTGCAATTGAAAATATTGCAACAATTTTTGCTTTTATTTTAAAGATAACTAAATTAATATCCAATTAAAGAACTTAAAAATGTTTTGACCAACTGGACTGATTTTATCGTGACATGCCCTATAATGTGTTATTTATATTACTTCTGGCAATGAGAGTTCATGTACTCTAGGGCTTGCTTGGGCCTACATGAGCTTTTGTTTGTGTGTATGTGTGTGTGTGTGTGTGTGGGTCTATGAGTGTGTGTGGATGTGCATGTATTTGTCTGTATGTGAGTGTGTGCCTTACCCAGGTCTTGGCCATGTCCTCTTTCGTTCCCATTAATGAAGAGTAGTGAGTATCCGCTGTACAGGAGGGTGCTGCCTTGGGGGCATGCAGGGACACGGGTGCTCTGGCTGTGTCGAGCCAGGAAGAAGCTATCAGGAACCCCAGGACGTCCACCTCCAGGGGGGCCTCGCTGGCCTTTCTGACCAGGTGGGCCTCCATAGCCAATATTGCCTGAAGACAGACACACACATGCAGGGATACAGTAATGTACAAAAAATACACATATTAACTGTGAGACATCCTATAAATATTACACACACACACCTATCCTGTGTTTAGATGTTTATAGAAATGTTTCAGCAGCAACTAAAAAGAGAATCACTTTGTTTAAAAAAGAGGAGAGCTAGAGAATAACAGATCATATTAAGTAAGCTAGAGGCACACACATCATATTTGCTGCCATCAAACACATATTAACCATCCAAATTCAGACCTACCCATACATCCAACTTCAGCATACGTATACCGTGCATCATACCTGTTTGGCCAGGCGGTCCTTTGTCTCCATTTTTCCCAGGGAAACCTATTGGTCCAGGACGACTATAGCCTGGCAAGCCCTTAAGTCCTGGAGAACCTGTCAATGTGAAGGACATTGAGGTAATTTTACTTTACCACCATAGTATAGTATAGAGAGCCATTTAGAAACATTTCCAATCTGTTGTGTGAAAAATACAGTAAAATTGTAGCTCTCAAGTTGGGGATCTACAATAACAGTGGGGAACTCACAACAGCACGGACTCAGGTTCAGTTTGTTGAAAACACAGGGCCTGATTTACCTTCAGTATGATTCTATGTTACTAACTAAGTGAGAGTGCCTGTAGAGGTCTTCTGTGGATAACCTTGTGATTCCTCTGACTCGTCTGCTTGTCTTTAGTGTCCACTGTAGAGTAGCGTATCAAACAGCTTTAAGTGAGAGGATCAGTATCCCACCTTGTCGTCCGTCCTTTCCAGGACCTCCTGCATTACCGGGTGGTCCGGGGGGACCTGGCCTTCCTTTAGGCCCCGGGTCACCAGGCACTGTATGAACGTAAGTGAGCTGCGGTGGAGGCTGCTGGCCTGGAGGTCCAGGTGCTCCTTGCCTACCAGGAGGACCTCTAGCACCCCGATTCCCACTGGGTGATCCAGGTTCACCTATGATATTGCAAATCAGGATTAAAACACCATCAGTAACATGAGATGCAGTATATTCCCTCTCGTAGTGCAGCTTTGGATTTGTTTTGTATGGAAAATGTGCTGGCCACTGGCCATACATTTCTAAACCAAGTCTTATTACTTATATTACAACCTTCATGCACAGCTGGGTAAAACTTGCATGATCAGATCAACAGATCAAACTTCTTGATTGATGGATGAACAAACGACCAAGAATTTCTTTCAGCACGTCACATCCAGTAATCTGTGGTTGGTAAATCATCTTCTGTTCCTCAGGAGTAAATGAGCAGTGACCCTGTGACCTCTGTACATTACCATGGAGTCCCGGGGATCCGGGCAGTCCGGGGTCACCCCTCGGCCCTGATAGGCCCTGACTACCTCCTGGTCCCTGGGAATGACACATCATCAGCCAGGGTCAGGCCTCAAATAAAGGCTAATTTCATTGTTTTTCTAGTAACACTAAGTAATAAGTATACATAAAAACAATGGGCCTCATTCTCGACAGCAGTTGGGAAGACTTTCAGAAGGATTTCAGAAGGAACTCCACTTCGGTGGATTTAGGAAAACATTTGCCATTCTCCATAGTTTTTTCTTCTGTGCTTTCTTCTGAACTTCAGACAACTTTCAGAACGCGAAATAGCAGTCGTAACTCTGCCGGAATCTTCTCAAATGCGATTCCACGGGCCATCTTGTGGTTATTTGAGGAATCGCGTTGAGGAATGACATTTGAAAAAACTCCGTATTACAGTAAAAGGGTTAACGGTTGAATTTGTGGGAACCCGTTGGTGATTGCGTTCACGTCAACTCTACAGACATCCTCGGATTAAAATAATTATGATAATAATAAATACGAGAATATTTGTATCATTAACAATTACATTTCACATTTATAGTCATAATTCTACAAGGTAGTATTTATTGTTACACTAGGTCTATATGGCTTGTAGCTTGACTGTTCTCTCCCTTGAACGTCACTTTGGACAAAGGCCGCGTCTGCTAAGTGACTGAATGTGAATGACATGAACACTGCAAATGTAAGTGAATAAATAAACAAACCCAATCTCTAAGAACTAAGGCATGAATTTAATGCATTTTATACTACTACTTGTGGCCAGTCTTCACCCCTATGGTGGTGACAGGACTGACTGCAATTTATACTCCTACTCGGAACCGGTCTTCACACCTATGACTATTTTTCGATTAAAAAAAAAAAAAGTGACTACTTAAATGTGTTTTACGGACTTCGGACTTTCAACGTAATACTATACCTCCACCTTATTAATAACCACCTGTTACGAGGTGGATTCGGGAGATTGCGACAGCACACGTTTCTAAAATTGCGTCTCCTAATAAGGAGCTGGCAGGGCGTGTATGTATGCAAATCCACTTTCACGAGAACGCGCATCAATCTAAGAAACTAATCGGATGGAACCCAGCTGAGAAGACTTCGGCTGCTTATGAACACATTTTCAAGCGTGCGGGAATGCAGCGGAAGCGTTTCTCTTACGTTGTTTTTGCAAAGTCGTGTAAGAAACATTTCTGAAGAATTACAGAAAAAGGTCGAGAATGAGGCCCAATGGGCCTCATTCTCGATCATTTTCTGAAATTTTTCTGAAATGTGTCTTACTTCTGACTACTTATGTCTGACTTCGTAAAAACAACATAAGGTAAACACTTCCGCCGCATTCCTGCACGCTTGAAAATGCGTTCATAGGAGCCGAAGTCTTCTCAGCTGTACTCACTCGGATTAGTTTTTTAAATTGATGCGCGTTCACGTGAAAGTGGATTTGCATACATACACGCCCCGCCAGCTCCTAGGGCAAGCAACCGTAGAAACGTGTGCCGTCGGAATCTCCCGAGTCCATACGAAAGCACCTCTTAAGGCGAGTCATGTCTAAGCAGAAAGCAAGCAAAAAAACGCAGATATAACTTAACCGGTGCAGACATGGAGGTACTGCAGGACGTTATGTGTCCATTCTTTTCCACTTTGGCTATTTTAACGCGATTGAGGTTAGTGTTAACTTATTTATTCACTTACATTTGCAGTGTTCACGTACATTTACATTCACATTCAGTCATTTAGCAGACGACTTTCTCCAGAGCGACGTACAAGGGAGAGAACAGTCAAGCTACGAGCAATAGAGACCTAGTGTTGCAATAAATACTACTTTACATAAGAAATAGAAAAACGAGGTAAAAAAGAGGTGCAGGAATGCAACTGCTGTAAGTGCAAGTGAAGAACTAATCGAAGTGTCAGTTAGAAAGGGAGGTGCTCTCTGAAGAGTTGGGTATTCAAAAGCTTCTTAAAGGTAGAGAGGGACGCGCCTGCTCTGGAAGTGCTAGCTAGGCAGTTAATTCCACCAACGTGGATCTACAAATGAGAATAGTCTGCATCCTGGTGTAGTCCTTTTATTTATTTAATGACATCACCATGCCTCGTAGAATCATGACTCGTAGAATCATGACTATATGTGTAAAACGTTATTGTTAATGATACAAATATTCTCGTATTTATTATTATTATAATTATTTTAATCCGAGCCATCTTGTGGTTATTTGAGGAATCGCATTTGAGAAGATCGCATCAGAGAAGAAAGTCCTTCTTAAAGTCTTCTCAACTGCTGTCGAGAATGAGGCCCAATGAGTATTGATGGATTCTAATTGAACACAAAAAAGTTTTGGACTTAAATAAGACACGTACATTCAAACTTGTCACCAACCATAATTTTTCTTTGAAACATCAAGTGAAACTAACCGGTCTTCCTGGTGGGCCAAAGCTCCCTGAAGAGCCTTTAGGCCCTGAAGGTCCTGGAGCCCCGATTTCTCCTTTCTGTCCTTTAGATCCTGAACCTGGAGGCCCAGCAACACCTTGAGGCCCTGGCCGCCCTGCAAGGGGGTAAAATAAAATGTTATCAGAATTTTCTACTCTTCACTTAAGTTTGTGAAATGTGTAGAATATGTGGGGCATGTGCTTCTCACTTCAATGAAAAACAGTCCGAACACACAACAGACTGGTTACTGCATTAGAATAGGTATTGTCATAACCTTGTTTTATATTTCATTATGTCACTGCAAAGCATTGCTGTGAGAAAATGAGTTATAATTTTTGTGTCTAATCTGTCATCATTTTGTGTTGTCATTGGTCGATAGTACCTCTGGTATCAATCTATGTAAATCATTCCTATAGGGGTTGAAGTGTAAAATTGGTCATTACAAATCAGAATGTTTTCAGAGTAATTAGCAGAATATTCCATTAAGATAGACTAAATGTCCACTTAAGCACACTATATAGTGTAGTATAATATACATATAGAGTAACCGACAGTAACAACACATAGCCCAGGACTGTAAATATATCAATTGGCTGCTTCACACTCTTCCACTTCAATTTGTAGTACAATTTTACAAAGTGGTAAAGTAAAGTAGTATAAAGTACTACTGTTTCTACTTATAGGATTGCTGTGAGGAGGTTCGCGGAGCTGAAAGCACCATATGGATTATTTGTTGTCATTATTATGGTAACTTGGAGAGTTCATTATAGCAGCTGGACAAAACCTCATTGGTTAAAGAAATATCCTTCTCACCCTGTGGTCCGGCTGGCCCAGGGTAGCCCGGTTCTCCCCTCTCTCCATCATTACAGCATTTACTCTTTCCTTTGGGACCCTTTGGTCCTCTTAGTCCTGGAGGGCCTGGTGGCCCAAGATCGCCCCTGGGTCCATTTGGGCCACTTCTTGAGTACCCAGGAGGGCCTTGATCACCATTGGGTCCTTAAGAAACAGGCAATTGCAAATTCATAGTGAGCTGAGACAATTTCTTGTGAGATCATCAAAATGTCAAAATTTCTTTTTAAAAATTTTAACCATTCTAATAGATGGTCTGACAATCTGCCACTACATATCAATAGACATCTTAGAATTCATACTAAATGGCAAACAGAGGTGGAACTCAATAAATATCCTTCCCTACAACAGCAACCTTTTGGATATTCTAGCACACAGATATTCTGGAAGACATTACAATTTATGAGTAATTAAGAAACTCAAATCTTAAGTGCCAGACACACTACAGTGACTACACTATAGTATCTGTCCTTCCCTGACAAGGAACTTTCTATAGAGGTGCAGAGTGCAGACTTTTAACCCACCTTGATTGCCCTTCTCTCCTCTTAAGCCAGGCAAGTAGGATGTAGGTCCTGAAAAAAGAAGACATGGCAGTATATGGGCCATTCTACCGAATTGGTGCAAAGTCAGGTCGGAAATATTTGGATTTTTTTTATGTTTTATTCCCAAAACTTTGTCGGTATGTATATTGTACCATATCTAAAGTACACATATCTAGCAAAAGAACAGTCAATTTTTATATTGTATTTTCAGAATGTGTTGGAACGTTTTTCCTCTTCCAAAAATTGTCACTACCGAAACATCACATTTACTATAGTAAAAAAGTATTATTATTGACCTGTTCAGATTGTGTTTTCTTCCTTTCTCTGAAGGGTATTTTTACAAATATTTCTTGAAGGTTTTTACAATGAAATCCATAAAAATGAATTATTTATCAAATTTTCAAGTTCAATTTATAGAATTCATCAAAATCTAAGTGCAATATTTCTTTGTAAAATGCAAAATACTGATCATATTGATTCCAGAGTTCTTGATTGATGACATTGAACATACATTAATCCAATCAGTATCATAACATTTTAGTTGATTACTCAATATACTTAATTTTTTACAAAACATCCTGTTTTTCGGTAGTGCTGCACTGTTTCGGTAGTGACATCCAGTGTTTCGGTAGTGACTGCACTGTTGGATGGATGTTCATTTCTCTCCCAAAATCTTCCAAAAGGTGCTCTGGGCCGCTCTTTAGTCCACACAACACATTTATTTAAAAATTATGGGATTTAACTACTTACCATTTCATTTTGTCACTACCGAAATCATCAGGTCACTACCATATGTTTCGGTAGTGACTGTTTCGGTAGTGACAATTCTAGCTAACTTTAAGCATAAATAAAGAATTCTAGCAAGCACACGGCTTGCAAACACATCTTTGAAAAGGTGAACACACATACAAACATAAGATTTTCCATGAAACCCCAAAAGGTTTACTTAATTGAAGAAAACATGCGTTTCGGTAGTGACAATTCTTAAGGTTACACGTCGATTTTCAGACTTTGGAACACATTTATATAAAAACTATGGGATTTAGCTACTTACCATTCAACCATGAGGGACAGAGATGCAGTGTCACTGCATGGTCAAAAATGCAGAGTCGTGGCTAAAACACAGGCTCAGCCAATGGACTAAAACTCTTGTGTTTCGGTAGTGACATGAAAACTAGGGACATGATTTTTTGAGTATAGTAAATTGATTTAAAAATGAAACCCACAATAAATCTAAATATTCCAAGTTCTGTTTCAACCCAATCATAAAGATCTTTGAAATTAAATCATTGAAAAAAATCTAAAAAAATTGAAAAGTGTTATTTAAAGGCATTGAAATTTAGATGTCAGGGTTGGGGACAGCTACTTCCCAATAGAAAGTACCCTATAAATGATGATTTTGTATATATTTAGCTTATCACTATCTCATGTAATGCATTGGGTTTATATAGACCATAACATTTTCTAATTAAGTATCTATGCCTAAATACCTAATTGTTTTGTAAATAGTTTTTATTGTTCAGGGACTGCATATTACACGAATTCGGTAGAATGGCCCATATATAAGCTGATTCCGCCATGCATGGAGCTGTCATGGTCATTTAGTTGGCACAAACAAAGCTTCAGATTTTCTGCAGCTCAGATTGTGTATACTGGGAGCCAAAATCTGAACCAGTTTGCTATACAACACTGTCTTACTTACAGACCTTTTTTTTACTGTTACCACGTCTGTGTCTAATAAATACTGTGAAGAAACACCCCACATTTTACCTGGCTCTCCTTTCAGTCCTGGGCGCCCTGGGAAGCCATTGCCCCCAGTATTTCCCATCATGCCCTTGGGACCAGCGAGACCGGGAGGGCCTGTCACGCCTGTGAGGATGTAGATAGTAAATTAATCATACTTTAAAGCCTAATCTACCAAAATAACTGGTATACAACAACATCACGGGAGCTCACAGGCAAGCACCAGGTATGCCTGGGTTGCTGGTGTCAACTTCTTTGTGATAGAAGAATACAGGGTTCAGGACTATACAGATTATTCTGTTTGCTCTTTGTGGTCTGTTCCACTTTAAGATTAGGTTGTCACTATAAAGTCTATAATGTAATTTTCTTTTCTCACTTTTGCTCGTGCCTGACCACATGAACTACCTACCAACTGGTCCAACTGGTCCAGGGTGTCCTGGGCTGCCAGGTCTACCAGATATCCCTGGCTCTCCAGGTGGGCCAGGGGGTCCTGAAGAAGGAAAGTCATGAGGGTTAGTGGGAGTAAGGTGTCTTTCACACACATGGGTGGGCACTGTAGCCAACATCAGGGCGGGTACAAACTGGTCAACCTGCTCCTGTTCCACAGAAGCCTCACAGGCTTACTCCAGCACGCACCAGAGAATTTTAGTCCAAAACATCTTCCTAAAGGTTGTGTGATATATCTCAGAGTCATTTTAAAGGACATTTACTTTTCTCAATTCGCACTACTGCTAAATTGTTAAATGCTGTTCCATTTATCTGGAAATGTATTGGTCATTTTTGTCGCTGCCAACTTGGGTTTTGTACCATTCTCCCCAGTCAGACAGTATTCCACTAGGGGTTTCTTCTGTGCAATTTGGTTGTGTGTCAAGCCATACAATGAAATGCAAAGGAAAGACAAAGTACTACACATATTGGTACCTGTAATGACAAACAAACACATGTCTGTCTAAAACTGGTGCTGCAGTAACAGCCATCAGCTCTGGGAAATGGCCTCATATTGTTACAGCTTTACCTGTCAGATGTTACCTGGATACAGAATGCATTTCGATACAGGCACTTTTCTTGAGCCCCGGGGGACAAGAGGAATTAGCCACCCAAAATACAGTCAGAGACAGTTAGTGGACCAACAATGGCAGCCGATGGTGACTAACTGGAACCCCCCCGACAGCCCAGCCCAGAGCCAAGGACAGCATAAGCTTCTACTTGGAAGCAGGGGCTATATAATACATGTCTTACCCTGGTAACCAGAATCTCCTTTTAATCCTTTGCTACCAGGTGGTCCAAATAATCCTGGGGGTCCCCGGTCTCCTTTCTGTCCTTTCATTCCTGGACCAGTACAGCCACTCCCGCGATCCCCCTACACATGGACACAAACCAGCTGGCACATAAAACGCTCAACGGCATTTCTTCAATCTGTAGGATGTTCAAGATATTTCAATGGGGTGTGGGGAGTTGAACCAGCTGAGATTTCTTGTAACAATGGAAGGAAGGTGGTGAAAACAAAGAGCATTCTAGAAGTAGACTGTATTAGTCAAATTAAGATGTTTTCCAAGTCTTTTGCATAGCACTGTGTTTGTTTGCCTTTGTTCTGAACTCAAAATACAAATACTCTGAGCTAATCTTTTTACTACTAGTTTTTAGACAGACACACACATACACACATTTCATAATGAGTTATAGCTGTTCAACAGCTCTTTCTTCACGTAGGCTTATAAAGGAGTTTGCACAAATACTCTGTGCCCTTAAAGCAGCTGCACAGAGGCACAGATGAACAAACACACACATAAGCACTCACAGGGACATACACACATGAACACATATTATGCACTCACAGGGACATACAGACAGACACACACATGAACACATATGCACTCACAGGGACATACAGACAGATACACACATATTTTGCACTCACAGGGACATACAGACAGATACACACATATTATGCACTCACAGGGACATACAGACAGATACACACATGAACACATATTATGCACTCACAGGGACATACAGACAGATACACACATGAACACATATTATGCACTCACAGGGACATACAGACAGATACACATATTATCACAGGTGTGTGTGCTTAAAAGTGTACCTTCTGTGTCTGTGCGTAAGCAAACGCTGATAAGAACTAGTGGTCCTTCTTTTCTGCCTACATTGAAAAAGGCATAGCAAGAAGACCTCTGATGTGGGACACCCACCACGTGGTTATCTCTAGTGCATTGTCGTCAGATAACGCTAACTTTGCTCTAAATAAACCTTGTGTGATGTGTTTAACTTTGCTTCTCTCTCATCTGCTGCAGTCTGGGAGTGAGACCGGGCTCTCTCTCCCACACTCACAGCGCCATACAGACAAATACACTCATACACAAATGAAACACTCACAGGGCCATACACACCTATTATGCACTCACAGGGACATACAGACAGATACATACATACACACAAATTACACTCTCACAGGGAGATACAGACAGACTTACCTTCTGGCCTCTTTCTCCAGTTCGGCCATATGATCCTGTAGCATCACCCGGTTCTCCCTTTCGTCCATGTAAACCCGGTGTGCCTCTCAGTCCAGGTGGGCCAGGTACACCAGGTATTCCCTTCATACCAGTTGGACCTGAGATGGAGAGCACGCAGGTGGAAGATTTATTTTTCTTTCAAGAAACAAAGCAAAGGTATTGCAACTGTAATGGTGTGGGTGCTCACTGTGTATGTAAACAAATGTGTGCATGACTGCATGTGTTTAAGTATTTGAGTGAGTGAGAGAGTGAGTGTGTGAGTGTGAGTGGATGAGCGAAATAGAGAGATAGAGAGAATGAGAGAGAAAGAAAGAAGGAGAGATTGATATTTTGTTATGTTGCTGTGGGCTCTCACCAGGAAAGCCAATGATCCCTGGGCTCCCTTTGGGTCCAGGATATCCAGGTACTCCAGGACTGTATGCATCATTGCCAGGATCACCAGGAGGCCCTGAACATACACATGCATTGACACATGTATAGTTATGTGCTTAATAGCATACTATTGGCATATGCAGACTAATGTACCTGTTCCTGACCTTGTACTGTGCCATTTTGTCATGGCATTGTGCAAGCATGCAAAAAATCTACTATTATTTGGTCATAGCTGCTAAATGTTTAGAAATAGAAATCATACTAACACACAGTTTAATTGGTATGTCCACTGATGCATTCATATACTGTTAAGTGAAGGCAGGTCAAAGCAGCAGTAAGACATTTTGGTCTATAACTAGTGAGCTAACTACCTAAGACATACATCCCGGACCACAGAACTAGTAAATAGCCTTGGCAGCTAGTGGGAATGGCAAGTGTGTTCATCTGTCCTGGGTCAAATGACCAACTTCAAGATGATTCTTAAACTATTTGCCTATAAAAACATGCCTCAAAAGTGCTGCATATTGTTGCTTTGAGGCTTTAAAGGAGGGCTTACTGACCTGCATGCCCTGGAGGCCCTGGGGTTCCATCTCTACCACCATGGCCAGGCTGTCCAGGGCGTCCTTTGATGCCTTTTGCACCAGGTAAGCCAGGGGGACCTGAGCCACACCGCCGCATCCAAGACACAAACCAACCACGCATCATGTCACTCACTTCATGTCAAGACTTGCAGTAATAAGAACATGTTGTTTAGCTGTGTTGTTTACATTGTGTAAGGCTGTTCAAGTTCTCACCTGCTAGACCAGGTTCTCCTTTTAGAGGCGTTACGATGCTTAAGGGGCCTGGGGTACCAGGGTCCCCCCGATCCCCCTTTATACCATCAGCCCCTATGACACCTTTCCAGCCAGGTGCTCCTGGAGAACCTGAAAGACAATGTCAAAGAGGAATGATGGGAAAACAGTGTTGTCTTTCATTGATCAGTTCACAAAACAAACATCTAAAATCAAAATCATAGCATTCTGATGGGTTATTGTTAAGTGTGCTATTTTCCTCTGTGTCCCTCTTCAGGCTCCACCTACCACTTTCCAACAGTGTCCCCTATTGGCATAAGTTTTCATTACCAACTAGTATTTACCAACTAGCACTAGCCAATGTGTAATCGTAGATAGCAAGCAAGGGATATTATAATGCATTAGCGATGATTATACAATAACTATGTGTCATACCTTGCAGGAACAGGGGGTGCAAGAATACTACATAGCTCAGATAATATCACTGTAAAGATTGTGGTGGATTTGAAGGTTCAGTCCGCGATATAGGAATTATACCCTTCTGTGCTTCTAATGCTTACATTGATTGGCTGGAATTGTGTAAGGCTCAGTCAGAGCCACTATGTTTATTTCTTGTTTAGAGAGCTGGGAATGTGTACAAACACTAGTCTTTTTAGGACTCACTTATGGAGAGCAAGAGGATCAATTTGCTGATTTGGAGTGTATTTGATTAGAATAACAATTAGCACACAGCATTACGGAACAATTGCAAATCGGTAAAAAATGCTAGAGGCTAAAACTAGCGAAACCTCTTGAAATGTGCTTACTTTGACACTATGACAAACTAGTTAGTCAACAACTGTCCTAACACAGTCAAACATCAAGCAAGTGCAACACAAAACAAAGCAAGACGGCAAATAAGCTACTTACTGGTTCGGCAGACGGTAGAAACCGGGCGGCTTCAGGCAAACCTATAACCCAGTAATATGCCTACGGACCCTGGTATGGTAATGGCACGGAAGTGACTCCCCATATTAAAAGTCATTGCAGTGGCCCGATTTTTTTTAAGCTGTTATTTTAAGGTAAAACTGCTTATCCTAACCCTGAAATACAATTACTGCATAATTCCACTTTAAGCAACTGCCCCAAGTTCAATGGCATTCTTCTTTAATTCAGGCAATTCATATTCACAATCAGTTGGGCATAGGTGACCAAAATGCTCCTTTCAGGTTCTCATTATAAAAAGCAGATTTTGAAGTATTTCACAAAAACCTGTCTCCATGATCCCTCAACCAAGTCTTTTAATATGAATAACAGAAACATTTGAAGGAACAAACTTCACAATGTCTACTGGAGCTTCCTCCTCCCACTTACAAGGTCATATCCCATTTACAAGGTCATATCTCACTCTTTTTCTTTGACCTCCCAAGGCACGGACAGCATCATCATCAAACAGTATGGAATCTAACCTATGGGTCCTGCTGGTCCTGGTGGGCCTATGGTGCCATCATGCCCCGGAACTCCTATCCCTGGTGGACCCGGATCTCCAGTCAATCCTGTCATTTGGGATGCATTGACAGAATTAAATGCTTTTGTTGACTGGGTGGATGTATTGTACTGGGATTAGGTCTCAAACTAGAAGCTTCCATAAAGAAAAGCACGTTATGACCAAGTGTCCACTCTCACTGCAAAAGGCAGTAGCTTCTGCAGCAGTAATCAGGGCCCATGTGTTTAGTGACGTAAAATCAGCAACCTTTGGTGCCAGGAGTCCCGTTTCTACCCAGAGTTCCTTTTGGCCCTGGGAGGCCTTGTTGTCCTGATCCAGGGAGGCCCGGCAGGCCGGGGGGTCCTGAGAGGCCTGGTGAACCAAACCCAGGATGACCTGTCGTTCCCTTAGACCCCTTCTCCCCTACAGCCCCTGTGAATGCAAAGGAAATGAAAAAGAGGTGTGTGTGTGTAATTTCATTTTATATAGATCATCCGATAGAACATTCTGCTAGCATTGTGTAGCAAAACAATAAAAGAATAGAGATGCATAAATACACTTGTCCAAGGTGAATTACATCATAGGACACTTTAGACTTCAGTGGCTAAAAAAACTTGCTTCGCTGCTTAAAGATGACTACATTATTATGTGTGAATGAGAAAGCATGAGGAATAAAGGGTTGTGTGTTAGAAGCAGGCTTGTGTGTATACAGTGTCACTTACCTGGAGGGCCTTGAGGCCCAGTAGACCCAGTCGGTCCAGGTGGCCCCTGCTGCCCACGTCCAGAGCAGGCCCCAGGTAAGCCTTCTTCACCAGGTAAACCCCAAGCACCCTTTTGTCCTGTAAAGCAGGTAATGAGAGGTTTATAGAAAGACCAACTCATGTCAAACAAAGACAGAAAGAGAAGTGTAAGTGTGTGTGTGTGTGTGTGTGTGTGTGTGTGTGTGTGTGTGTGTGTGTGTGTGTGTGTGTGTGTGTGTGAGTGTGTGAGTGTGTGTGTGTTCGCGTGTGCATGCATGCCTATCTGTGTGTGTGTGTGTGTGTGTGTGTGTGTGTGTGTGTGTGTGTGTGTGAGTGTGTGAGTGTGTGTGTGTTTGTGCGCGTGTGTTCGCGTGTGCATGCATGCCTATCTGTGTGTGTGTGTGTGTGTGTGTGTGTGTGTGTGTGTGTGAGTGTGTGTGTGTTTGTGTGTGCATGCATGCCTATCTGTGTGTGTGTGTGTGTGTGTGAGTGTGTGAGTGTGTGTGTGTGTGTTTGTGTGTGTGTGTGTGTGTGTGTGTGTGTGTGTGTGTGTGTGTGTGTGTGTGTGTGTGAGTGTGTGTGTGTTTGTGTGTGCATGCATGCCTATCTGTGTGTGCATTTGTTTTTGTGTGTGTCTGTGCTGCTGCGGGCAGGTGTACCTTTATTCCCAGGTACTCCAGGAAACCCTGGAATTCCGTTATTTCCAGGCAGGCCTGATGGCCCAAGGTCCCCAGAAGGCCCTCGGTCCCCCACAACCCCTGGGGGCCCTTGTGGCCCCGTTGGTCCAGGGCCCCCACCCCCAGCGTTTCCCTGTGGATGCAGACATAATGGAGAGGGCTTCCATACTATTTCATCCCATTCTCAGCATCCAACCATTCCTGAGACTGAACACACTTAACCAGGATCTCAAGAGACTCAACATCTCACCAATCAACCAGGATATACCATAATATGAACCAAGCAACCACCCATTGTGTTTTGTCTTCACTGAATTCCTCCTCTTTGAACTCACTGATTACCTTCAGACACATGGACATGTGACATAGTTGTAACCAATCAAAAACTAATAAAAAAGCAAACAACTACATTCATCTACAACAGTCTTAAATGTTCTGAAACATGACGGCCAGTTAACAAGACTGCTCCTGGTTTTTCAGATCTGTGGCACACAGTTATGTAAGTAATCATCTGGAGCAAAACGAGAGCTTTGAGAGTCAGGAGCTAACTACTGTGTGGACCTATATTGGTACACCTTGTGTGTTGGTTGTGAGGCTGTGCTCAGACCTTCTCTCCTGGTGGTCCGAGCCGTCCAGGAGTTCCTGGTCGGCCTGGGTATCCCTTGCTGGGGGGTCCAGGCAACCCCGGCTGACCCTTGTCCCCTTAGAAAATGAAGGATTTAGTTAACTTCCGTAACATGCATACACTGGGTAATGTGTATGTGTGTGTCGCTCTCTCTCTCTCACACACACACACACACACCTTCTCACCTTTGTGTCCAGGTGGTCCTGGGCTTGAAGACTGAATGAGACCAGGCTCTCCCTTTGGCCCTGGGTGACCAGTACCTCCAACACGACCTGCAGGTCCTGGGTCACCTGTTAATAATAACATGAACAGGACATAGACATGGCTGACACAATAAACTGTAACTAAAATGTGATGGCAATATAATTCACTACTCAAATGCTGAATGTTAAACCGTTTATTTCATCTATAAAAGCATGATACATAACATAATGTCCTGACAAAAAACATCTCATGCAGTCCTGTAAACTTGAAATGCTTGGACCAAAGCCTTGCTGATGCCTTGCATGCTCACCTTGGGGGCCAGGACGACCAGGAGGGCCTCTTCTTCCTGGCGGGCCAGGGTCTCCCTGAACAGCGGTCTGTCTGACTCGCTCCCCTTTTTGACCTGCAGGTTAAGGAGGTACCATACTGATATGTCCTTGAGATCCAACAGACAACCATAAATGGCCAGAAATGTTTGTGCATTTGAAACATGTCACAATAGCAAAGGCATTTTTAGGCATGAAAGGACGCACACACAGGCTGACATTTTGACTTTAGTTTTCCCGGCTGTCATTGTGTGTGTGTGTGTGTGTGTGTACACATTGTTGGGTATGAGTGAGTGTGTCCATGGGCGTCATCCCCTTGCCTGTGAGTGTTTCTGAGGTGTCTGTGTATGTAGTGTTTGTGTGTTCCTCTTTCTCACCTGGCAACCCTGGAGGCCCTCTGAAACCCGGCACACCAATGTTGCCCTTTGACCCTGAGTATCCAGGCACTCCAGACCCTGGCATCCCCTGTGGTCCAGCCGGCCCCTGAGGTCCCACTGGACCCGGGAATCCATTTGGGCCTTGGTCTCCTTTCAGACCCAGAACACAAGACTGCAAAGGACACAAATAGCTGAACCATTCACTCAGTGTCAGTGCTCCAGCACACATACTATTCTCTTGAGCGTCATTCAGCTGCACGTATCTACAGCAGCGCTTACAGTATAAGTGCACCTATGTGTGGCATGTCATGTCACCACTTACAAGTATGAAGTCGCCCTCGGGGCCTGGTAGGCCTTTGTTGCCTGGATGTCCAGGAGAACCATACAACCCATCCTTCCCAGGTCTGCCTGCAGAGCCAGGGGAGCCTCTGTCTCCCTTTACCCCTGATATTCCATAGCCTCCCCCATCTCCTCTAGGTCCAGGGAAACCTGGGATGCCTGGTGGACCAGGTGCGCCCTAAAGTCAACCAAAGAGCAAAATGGATGATAAGCCCATCTTGTAATTGCAGTACCTATACCATTAAACTAAACCAAGGCTTTGAACCGGTTCACGGAACGAAAACGAAAACCAGAAACTTTTGATGTTTTGCTAGGAACAGAAACGAAACCAGAAACTTAAAAAAAAATTATGTTCCGGATCAGAATCGTTTCCCTAAAATAATGGTAACCGGTTAATAACGTTATTTTTTCGCTCTTTCACAAGATTCCTAAATGCAATATGATTGGTGATGTTCTCTCAGGGTTCCCACGGTACCTGGAAACCATGGAAAACATGGAATTTATTTTTTCATTTTCCAGGTTTGGAAAAGTCATGGAAACTGGGCAAAAGTGAACACTTACATGGAAATTGAAACAGTTGTCCTGGAAAATGATATTGGATGATGTGAAAAATAGTACTATTGAGCACAGAATTAAGATGTGTTTATAAAAACCTTTACATGTGAACAGCTTTTACTGTTGATAGAAATGGATGATCCCATGTTGTAGATGTAGAGCATGCTCTTGGCATCCTTTCTGGTATATTAGATGTTGGAATTTGATGCAGGCAACCTGGTGAAATGGACTTTAAAAGTATAGTTTCGGATTGGTGGACTTCGGGAATATAGCCAAGAAACGTTACTAGCGATCTCAATAGAAGGGTCAAATACATACATTTCCCAGCCAACATGGGAGCCTTGACATCTACAGTGAAACATCTTACGCAAGTTAGGGTTATTGTTTTAACTGTGCGGTAAACCTGGGTTTATCGATGTTAGGTAGTAAGCAGTGCAATCTTGCTAACTAGCTGGCTGCAACTTGCTGATTTTTACCTTGCTTTTAAAATACTAGAACTATGTTTGATCCCCATATGCAGTTTTACTCATTGACTTTTCCTAAAACCGTGTTATTCACCACATTTAGGGGAGTTTGTTTTGAATGTGGATTCATTAATGATGGTTAGCAATCACATGCAGGTCTCAGCAGGGACGGGAGGAAGAGAGGGCCGTGGGAGCTGGGTTAGAAACGTGTCCCTAAGGGCCGTACACCAGCACACTGCTTTCTGAGGGCCGTACACCAGCACACTGCTTTCTGAGGGCCGTACACCAGCACACTGGGGTGAGAGTAACGGGATCGGTGAAGGGAGAGAGAGAGAGGCAGGGGATCGGTAGGGAGAGAGAGAGACTTCTAGCCAACTTCTAGCATAGGTCAACCTCACAGTTGATTGTTCATCTACAGCTTGTTGCATTATTTCATGCATGAATATTATAAAAAAGACATAGTCCAGGCAAAATAGCGTTTTACGACAGACTAATTGTAATAGAATTTTTTTGAGCATAGATCATTTCTATGAGGTGTCCAGAACAACATACTAAAAGTCCTAAGAAATCCAAGTTGAGGAAATATGTTTAATTCTCATCAATCTGAGATGTGTGCTAATAATGCATGGTAAAAATATGCCTCAAAATTTAATTTTTTTCCTTTACTCCTATCAAAATGAAACTTTACACAATGAAAGTACCCATGAAAAGTAACATTTTTTGTATTACAAGTTTATTTTGAAATTAATTTGAATATGCACATGAGCTCCACACTTATTGAATATGTCCATAGGCAGAAACACCATTCATATGTATGACAAATACATCGGCCAAATCTTCATCCTATCATCCTACTGCCAATGGGAGATGGCAA
Organism: Sprattus sprattus; assembly: GCF_963457725.1. Classification (NCBI taxonomy): domain Eukaryota; kingdom Metazoa; phylum Chordata; class Actinopteri; order Clupeiformes; family Clupeidae; genus Sprattus; species Sprattus sprattus. The sequence continues at coordinate 10,897,889 of NC_137923.1, forward strand.
TGTTGCTTTTAGACTGGCCTCTAACCTGAAAACTGCCTGGCTTGGTAGTACCTGCCAGGGGTATGGTGTTTCTGACTATGCAATCAGGACATATTCAATAAGTGTGACGCTCATGTGCATATTCAAATTAATTTCAAAAGAAACTTGTAATACAAAAAAAGTTACTTTTTATGTATACTTTTACTATGTAAAGTTTTACTGTGGTAGGAGTAAAGGAAAAAATTAAGCCCATTGGGTGTATTTTGGGCATATTCGATTAGTGTATAGCTCATTTGCATATTCAATTTCATTTTCAAAGAAACTTGTAATACAAAAAATGTAAATGTTCATGGGTACTTTCATTGTGTAAAGTTTTATTTTGATAGGAGTAAAGGAAAAAAATATTTTTTTGAGGTGTATTTTTGCCATGCATTATTAGCACACATCTCAGATTGATGAGAATTAAACATATTTCCTCAACTTGGATTTCTTAGGACTTTTAGTATGTTGTTCTGGACACCTCATAGAAATTATCTATGCTGAAAAATATTCTATTACAATTAATTCCATTTTTGGCTCCAAAATGGGCTATTTTGCCTGGACTAATAATCTCTAAGCATTTACAATGTAGACTTGACTGACATCTTTTAAATCAAGTAAGTAGTCAGGTGTTCTAGGGGGTTGTGTGTGTGAGGGAAGGGGGGCGCTTCAGGGGCCTATAGATCATCACTTTATATGGTACCTGGAAAATCAGGAGGTAGCATGGAATTTTTTTTCAAGGCAAGCGTGGGAACCCTGTCTCTTCCGGTCGTTCACTTAGATAGAGAACCTTGCTGCGCGCCGCCAGCTAGTAGCCTTATCGGATCAAATCTATGCACAAGCTGTAGCCACCAGTCTCTCAAACTCAATCTTAAGAAGAGGTAAATATTGTACCAAGTATCTCACACATGTTTGTTTTTAAATAGGAATTCTATAAGATAGGCTACGAATTTCTAATGCATTGTTGTAAAAATCTGCAGGGTCAAGTTAATGAAATTATAGCTAAGTTGGACAGTTAGCATTGGCAGTAGACTACCTGGCTATTGCCCAGCATAACCTACCCTAGTTTGTTAAGTCTTTATTTAAAACGTAGGCTAATACGGTAGCTCTCATATTTGGGATTTTAACTTTTTTGTTCAGATGGGAAGACATTGCGAGAATCCTATGCGGCAGCATTATTCATTTGACCCCGCGACTAACAAATCGAAATACAACATTGATGGATGTATGTAGATACCATTGTAGTTTTGTAATATTTGTATTGTCTCTGTTGACAAAAATGCACTGATTGGGCCCTGACGAGGTTTGGCCAAATGCTGTTATGTTTTGTTTGCCCAATAAACAACATGGCATACATTTTCCTTCCGCTTACATAATGTAGCCTATAGTGCTTTTTTAATGTTTAATGACAAGATAGAGAAATTAACATTATTTTAAAGTCCTAATGATCAGCCTACTTATTTGTATGTCCCGCAGCTGACATGGAACACTATTAACCGGTTCAGGAACTATTTTTTTGTTCTAACCGGTTCAGGAACATCAATTTTAGGGTTGGAACGAAAACCGGAAACGTTAAAATACTGTTTCTGTTCGGAACGAACCAATTGGGAAAAAATTCTGGTTCAAAGCCCTGAACTAAACTGATGTGGTAAATCGAACAAACCATCAACAGCGCAACGCCTTGAAAAGAAGCTAAATATCACAATTGCCAGAGGCTTAGAAAATGATGATACCATACCGGATTTCCAGGGCCACCTGGATAGCCATCAAAACCAATATCTCCCTTAAATCCTGGTCTCCCAGGCTGACCTAGAAACATAGTGGTCGCATATGACAAAATTGCTCTCCATAACAAGTTAAGATAACATCAAGATGAAGAACTTAAGTCAAAATGGAAAATCCTCACAGTTAAAAACTAATACAATGTATATTGGTCGATTTTAAATTGAGGGATTACAGATTTTCTTTTCAAAAACTAGCAAACTAACAACCAACTGACTTGCTTTGCACAACCACATTTGGCAGATATGCCCATGTTTCATAAAAATGAATGTGACTGTGAATGTGATAGAAACTAGCTATCTACAGGAGGGAAAAAAACTCTCCAAAATCTAAAAATCTCTAGTTAAAAGTAGTAAAAACTGCATTGTAACTTAAGTTTTTGTCTATACTTTATCTTTGGCGTTACTGTAATCAGGAGAATGTCATGTATTCCAAAGTGAAGGTGTTCCTCTGACAGACATTACCAGGGGAGCCAGGATCTCCAGGTGGTCCAACGGGTCCAGTTGGTACAGAATCCTCGCAGTCTGGCTCTTGACACTGCAAGCAAGGTTCACCCTTGTCACCTGTGGTGTGACACATCAAAAATGAAACATGGTCAAAGCCTGTTATGAGGTTATTTAAAAAGATAAAGCATTTGTGTCCACACTGAAAAAATATATTGGCAAAAATGTGTCTTATTAAGCTGGGAAGGCTTGGACACAACATTAAAGGCAGTCAGACAAGGACATCACAAAAAGGTTATTTGAAACTTTGGAATGAAATCAGAAGGCCATAAAGAGAACCTTATAAAGGATTCCTTGATGGAGAAAATTAAACATTCTTCAGGGGGTTGATTTACTTTTACCTTTTAGATCAGGGGAATGTACTTATACAGGCCTTATGAGGATGTGCAGACATCACATGCCCTAAATTCGGATTAGGTTCCAACTTTGAGCTAGTCAGCCAGATATTAAATGTAAAAAATCAACATATTACACATCAGCAGTGGAAGTTTGTTAAGTGATGGATGTGGAGTTAAGTGGCATCCTAACCTTGTAATCCTGATTGCCCATCATATCCAGGAGAACCAGGTGGGCCTTTGACTCCTGTTTGTCTGGAATGATCAACACGGCATTCGTGATCTGCAAGAGCCGATGGTCTGTTAGATACTTCTACTGACTAGCATTTCAGTGTTTGTTTTTGCAGTAAATATTTTTTAGCATTTTTCTTTTTTTACAGAATTTTATCAAGAGGGGCTCTACATGTAACAAACATTTAAGCATGCTTTGCCCCAAAATCTCATTTGTACAATGTCTTTAAAATGTTTAAGGGTGATTAAACATTAAATGCCCAAATCCTAAATATCTAAAATGGAGGCTTTAATTGTTCATGGCAAACAGTACATCTAACCCGAATGACAAACTTTTCAGATGCACCCACATGGTGCTCCTTCAGTTCACTTTGAAAGGTATAAAATGTTTGTGTTGGCTCTTAATTAGTGTACCATGCTGTCTTATCATTTTTGTTAAGACCCCCATCGAGCTTGTGAGACTTTGAGCTTTGTTACAGACCTGGGAGAAGTGGTCCTGGAGGCCCCGGGTCACCTGGAGGTCCTTGATGTCCTGGAGTGCCTGGGCAGCCCTCTTTTCCATGGTGAGCATGTCCAGGATCACCCATGTCTCCTTTAAATCCTGGGTCACCTTTGGGTCCTTGAGGTCCAGGAGGACCATGGATAAAAGATCCCCCACCTACAGATACACAAAATCAGTCTAGGTTTGTGTGTGTGTGTATGTGTGTGTGTGTGTGTGTGTGTGTGTGTGTGTGTGTGTGTGTGTGTGTGTGTGTGTGTGTGTGTGTGTGTGTGTGTGTGTGTGTGTGTGTGTGTGTGTGTGTGTGTGTGTGTGTGTTCTTTCAGAATATACTGAAGTGCAGAAGTAGGGGCAAACATGAAATCAGCAACTCTCTTCAGGAATCTGCTCAGTTTAAGGTATCAACTCTCTTCAGGAATCTGCTCAGTTTAAGGTATCAGCTCGTACTGTAGTTACCTGGGAGTCCAGGTGGCCCTGGAAAACCGTCCACACCTAGGAAAGAAACAGGACATAGATCACTTTGAATTATATGAAATAACAATGAAAGAAGAACTGGCTGCAGACTGATCCTTGGTGCATCTCAGTCAGTGCCTCTGTAGCTGATATGTTTGGTTACTTTAGCTTAAACTTGAACTTGAAGCTTTTGTTTGTTTTGTTGAGTTTGTGATGTTTAAATGTTTAAATGTTTAAAAGATTAGTTTCTGTGTAGGTGTCCTTCAGTCAGTTTGTACTTTTCTAAGTCCCTCCTACTACTGATGCTCTGCTAGTTCAAGTAGTCCATTGCAGGTTCAAGCCCATTTAAAGCACAAGAGGGAGAATCAAAGCCATCACAGTTTCCTGACCTTACCTCACAAAACAGTTTGGTCATGTGAACAGGAAAGACAGCTAGACACTTTCTGGGTTGTTGAAAGACATAACTGGAATCATATGAACTTCTCAAAATGTTCAGCTTTTGCCTCATCTTTTACCGATATCTGTGGAATAGTGCAATCTTGTACAACATTTTTGTCATATAATGATTTTACAAAATATACAAATCAAATTGAGCATAAACCTGAGGGTCCAGGTGATCCAGTCTGTCCAGGAGGACCAGGGATTCCAGGATGGCCTTTGATGAAGTCAACTACTGTACCCACCACCTATCAAGATCAGGAGGAATAGTAAGTCGACTTTTGGATTTGGAACACTGTGCTGGTCCAAACTGCTATTTTAAATATTAACCAAAACATTTATTCATTAATAACACCCTTAGTTATCAAATTTTGCTTTCATACTTTAATGTAGTTTTATCCAAAAGGTGAATTCAGAAAAAAAACATGACAGTGCTGTTAAGTCACGGACATGTACTCAGTGACACTAAATAATCTTTGCTACTGACTCTATTGTCATGGCATGTCTAGTAGGGCCTTTATTCTAAATACTGGCTGTCTGTGCAAAAGATTCACACCACCACTTAGTTTACATCAGACATTTTCAGTACACTGATACACAGGCTCATAATCAAACCAAAAAAGGCTGATGTTGATAGGATGAGGCATTTTTATCAAGGACCTACTAACCTCACCAGGGGCCCCCACTGGACCGGGGATGCCCTTTTCTCCCTAGAAAAACCAATGACATGACATTAAACAACTGAGCTATTTCCATCAATACGTACACATACAGTACATAACCATACTGAAAGCACATTACATGTACACATGCTCAGTCATCACTAACCTTTGGCCCTTCGTTTCCCTGCAATCCATAGGGGCCATGATCTCCTTTCACTCCCTACAAAATTCCAGTTTGAATTGAATTCAAATATTGTATATCTATCACAGCACTACATGGCACAGATTTGCAAATTATAGCATGATTGCACATGATGAGCCTACAAATCATATTTGGCTATTACTGTAGTAGTCTAATCATGACACAAGAGTTTGAATTCTGATTTGCTCAAGATATAAAGGCAGAAAGGCGTGTCTGGGAAAGTCTCTGGCCAGGGTCCTGAAATGCCTTGGAAGGTCATGCAGGAGTCAACTGCATGTGCAGGACTCCAGCAGGATCTATGCGTGCACATTCCAAAACCAAGGAGAACAGACGTGTAAGGCGAGGCTCTGAACTAGCACAAGGCCGCAGCCGCAGCTCAAGAGGTGAACTGTGTATAAGTTTAGCATAGGCGTGGAAAATGTGTTACATGTATTAACTTCCATGTAGATCAACCATTTAATTTATGTCCCAATAAATTGCTGACATTACAGGTGAGGATACAACACTCATAGAACAGTCAACAATTTACCCATGTCCCAGGTACTCCAACGTTACCATCTTTTCCTGGTTTTCCCTACACCAGAAGAAACAGTAAATATTTTTGTCAGACAATACATCTGTATCCTCATTATTTATAGTAATTGCACACTCTAAACAACATGACATTGGTTATATGTACTTGGTATCTCAGCTGTGTAAGCTTAGTTTTAAAGCATAGAGTGGAAAAGATACATACGTCAGGGCCAATTTCACCTTTGTGTCCTTTTAGACCCTTTCCTGTAGAGGTTCCTGGCAACCCCTGCAGGTGCATAAACAAGCAATTAGGTAACCTCTATCACCCTTTTTATCAAAGTTCCTTTCAAACAGGCATGCAGAGAAGCAGAAGTTGACAAGTACAAGTGTAAGTCTACAAATGAATAGGGATGGGAATCAAGAACTGGTTCCAGTTGAAAACCGGTTCCAAATTGTGTTAGCAGATAGTAGGTGTTAGTAGTTAGGCTATAGCCTCAATTTGCTGAACTTTACAGTAGGCTAGCCTACATAACACATTACCACATAACAGTTTGCAGTGGGATATATTAACGAGTTGAGGGGTAGAACTGATAAATGGAGTAAGAAGATTGTACAGTAGAAAACCTCAAGGGTATTTTGAGGGTAGGCCTAGATAGCCTAATATCACTGTAACATCGAGTTTCTGTAAATTTTGCTTAGATTAAAGATAAAGGAAGTTAGTATTCGGAGAAAGTACTCACAGGATCCCCAGGACAACCAGGGTTACCTATATCTCCATTGTCACCCTGTTAAATAAAAGAGACTTAATGGTTGCACATAACAAGCTACATAACTATATGTTAATGGGTACAAAATAATGAGTAATTCAGCTTTTTTACTGTTCCTTATCTGATAAGAGGCAGATGCATATTAGATTGCCTGTTGGGCTGAAGCTGCATAAAGGGAGCATTCAGTTTTTTACACTGAAGTAGTAATTTTAATAAGCCTGATGTTTCCATCCCACAAATGTGCCTCCATTTGGAAAATGTGCCTTATGGCTCACTTCCACAACAGGATGGTGGCGGCCAGGACTCACAGAGTTAGTTGGTGAGGGTGTGAGGAACACAGCCAACGAAGTGACATATGGTGAAATTCGGTGCAAATTTATTTACAGTGACAAGTGCAGTGACAAAGTCAACTAAAATACAAATGAAAATCAACCAGAGGGTCGTTCCATGCAAAAAGCACAATTCGCAATCGAAACAGTAATCAAAATACTTAGCCTCACATCAAGCTACCGCATGTTGCTCTACAGACTACCACAATCTAAGGTAGGAAACTCTCAGCTTAAATAAAGCCCTCCAATTAGCTAAATTGGAACATACCAAGATGAGTAGGGGGACTACCCAGTCAGGTTATTAAAAGCTTAACATACTAGAACTTAACATGACCCCTGCAAAAATCAGTCACTTCCCCCTATCCCAATCATGCAATAAACGATGCAATACTCTGGGGCTCAGGTTTCTTGGGGGACGAAGTTTGTGGGATCAGTAAGTGAGTGAGATGCCAGTGTTTGTTTGTGTTGTGCGAAATGAATGGTACCTGACCGATCGCTAGGATGGTGACAGGAAAATGGGTAAGAAACAGAGGGATTGCTGAATTGTGTATGCAAGGTTTAATGATGGAAGGCGTGTTGGTGGAAAGGAGGGGGGGCTTACTTTTAACAATGTTTGAGTAGATGTATCAAAAAGAACATTCATGAAAGAATACATAGAACACCTCCAGAGAATGTACTTAATACTGTACTTAAACACTTAAATACTTAAACAATGTATTTAATATTCCAAGACATAGTGACAAAAGTGTGGTAATATCTGATACCCCAGTGAGATAGCTACTGTCTGATATTTTTTCTTAAAAACAGAAATACAACAAAAACCTTTTACTATTTACCAACTCTTTACTGTTGTTTAAAGTCATCTGAAGTCATCTGATCGTTTGAATTGGAAATATATACAGTATTCCCTGAGTAGATGGTTGGGATAGTGAGAAAGGGGAGTGTCTGTTACCTTTAGGTCTGGTGGTTTTCTGACGTACTGTATGGAACCCTTTGGTCCGGGAGCGCCCTGAGGCCCTTTGTTTCCCTAACAGAATTTTGCAAAAGGCAGTCATTCAACTAACCATTAACTAATGATATATAATATACAGTGTAGGTGAGCAAACTGGCTAAGACAAACTCCAGGCAAATTAATGTACTTCATAATGCACAGTAAATGTTTCATAATGAGTGTTATAGTGACAAGACATACTCTTATTTTAATAAGTCCCATTTTGGTGTCCTTGGATGTTTTCTAGTTTCTGGAAGGCAGGTGTCTGACTGTTGGACTTTGTATGCAAAACCAAAGTTGACATTCCATGCACTTTTGTATGTATGACCTATGAGCAAGTAGGCACTTTTGGCAATAAACTCAATTGAGTCGCCTTTTTTGTTGGCTTGTTTTTGTACAATATTTTGTTATAATTTTGTATCACATCACATGTACATTGTCGTTGCCTAGGGTAGCTTTCCTTTAGTTCAACTTCTTCCAGTGTGAAGTAATATTAAGTAATAATAAGTTATGCTTTCACAGTAGCTTCCCTAACATTGAATGTATAGCACATAGTGCCTCTCAGAATAAATACCGCCCAAAATGAGATCCAGACTAAAATCAATATAATCTAAGCTCTGAACCTACAGTATATATACAACAAAATATACACATTCCTATACATGTCAGAAAACTGTATAATTATGTGCGTGTAAAATCCCTCTGCAGTTTAACAGTCACAGTATGCGTGCATCCTGGGGATCCGCTGCTGTTGTGAGGTCAGGAGCTATGAGAATGGGGCGACACCTAGGAGGAAGGGTGACGGAGAGAATGAAGAGAGAGCCAACCTTCTCACCAGGAGGTCCAGGAAGACTTGGGCTGCTTCCCTCTGAACCCTGTTCTCTCAAAAACACAGACACACACACACGCACGCACATACACATACACACACACAAACAAACACGAGTGTGCACACATTTTCATGCACAAACAAATTACTCCCACTCACACAGGTGCCCACCTATATAATAAGCACAAATATATGCAAATAATATGGTGCTCATCATTGTTGTATTCACTGCAATTTCACCTTCTGCCCAGTTCTTCCAGTGCGCCCCGATGGCCCCTGTGGTAAAAGAGAGTCAGGCCTTTAAGATTACATATTTATAATTGGAAATTAAAATACATACATAGAAACATAGATGCTGTGTGATTCGGAGGAGGTCCTTTTTAAATTGAATGGAATGACAACAAAGGGTTTAAATACTTTGCAGGTTATCCATGCAGTAATTCATGCAAAGAACATAGAGTAATTTGATTTGACCCCTTTGTGTATGGTGTGTGCAGAGATCAATTTGGGTCAGTAAATACAAACACAGTTTAAGTAACCACAAACAGTTTAAGCAGGGCTGGCGCACTCACAGGTGAACCTTCAGGTCCAGGATTCCCCGGATCACCCAAATCCCCTGGCAAACCAGGAACACTCTACAAGTGGAGGGAGAGATGGGCTGCATTAAGAACTATTGGACAGACACAGACACACACACACACACACACACACACACACACACACACACACACACACACACACACAAATACATATTAATTTTATCATGATACGTATATACACATTGAAACGGAGAGAGAGAGAGAGAGAGAGAGAGCTTTACATATCCTGGAGGTCCTGAAGGTCCTTGTTGTCCTTTCTGAGCTGTTGATAAATATGGCTGAGATTCACCCTATAATAGGCAGAGTTAAAAATGTAAACATTGGAAAATTCACATGAATTTCACCAATATCAATGTGTACCTTGGGCATTTTGAGATACCTACCTTTTGACCTTTTTCTCCAGGGTAACCCTGTGAAACAAGTATGAATTATAGGGGTAATCCACAGCAAATATGAAAAATAAACATGTTGAACAAGAAAACAGACAATCCTTACATCAGGTCCTCGAGACGCAGGCACTCCTGGTGGGCCTTGATATCCCACTTCACCCTGCAATATAACATCAGGAGGTTACCATGACCTCCCTCTGACACAGCGAATGCCAGCAATCCTGTCCTTATTTTGTACACTTCAGCAAATCTCAAATCCATTTGACAATAAAGAGTTTGGGAAATCTGTCTAGTCATGTTTAGATATATTTATGTGAGTGTGTGTGTGTGTGTGGGGTTGGGGGATGTTTTGGGCGGGGGATGCACGTATCTGTATGTTCCAATGTGTGTGAAAGGCCCAGGACAGATGTCACACCTCTGTCCCATTGCAGCCTTGATTCCCTGGTGGCCCCAAAGGTCCCTGAAGCCCTGGAATGCCCTAGAGCAGAATATAACATTCAAAGATTGGCCAAAACATAAAGACAGAGAGGGCAAAAGATACACATCTCTTACAGAGCGAGATAATACACAAAACGAGAATGGGAAAGAGAGCTTAGTTCACTTACTGAGATTCCTGAAGCTCCAGGGAATCCTGCTGGTCCAGGGAGGCCCTGTGACAAGAGGTAAATGTCTAATCTCAGTTTGAGAAGCCTATGAGTGGCACTGAAACACATTTACAAACATCCATCAACTGTGAGAATATGTAGGAATGACACAAAAGAGTCACCCGGTGTCCTTTTTCTCCAGCATTTCCAGTAAGGCCATGGGATCCCTGAGGTATTAAGAGATGGGGAAAATGGATGAGAACTACTTGCATTCCTTATTCCTCAAGACACACAGCCATTTGGTTCATCTTTATTGTGTGTGTGTATAGGGGGAGGTGGGGTGTTTGTGTATCAGTTACCTTTGGACCCACTGGTCCTGGAGGGCCTTCAAAGCCAGTCAAGCCAATCTCACCGGAATTCCCTACCTGACCATTGAAACCTCTCTCCCCCTGGGAAGGAAGAGAAAGACAGACAGGTTGTGTGTATCTGTGTATGTATTTGCCTCAGAGGACTGAGAATCGTGCAATAGTCAGCTTTCGATGCAAAATTTGTGTGGCTTCAAACAAATACATAAGTGCACACACATAGACACACACATACACGCACAGACATAGGGGTACCTGGGGCACATAAGCATCCAAACGAAATATTTAACACAAAGATGTACACCATCATCATAACACGGTAATACCATCATAAATACAACTCCAGAAATTGTGCCGTTACATGTGTGTTTGAAAAGACCTTTAGAAGCAGGTGCTATTCAAAGCTCAAATCAACTGCCTGGAGTTACTGTCACAACGGATGTACCGTGTGGGTGCCACTATGTTCCCAGCATCGTCCATGTTATTACAAAGGCACACCACAAGGTGGCCTCAATGGTCCACACACTCAGAGGAGCTGAAATGTGAACCTGTAGAAACAGTCCCTACTCCAGCCTCTACCGGGTTATACCTCAGCTCAGGTTGCCAGTGCGGGTGACAACAACTTGGTGAAAGGCCGGTAACATCACTTCAGACTTTATGAGTGACTAAGCCCATTTGCCATCACTATAACAGAATGAGCCCAACAATCACTGAACACAATGTACCGTTTTGATGAATGCAATCACCATCTCAAAGCTATTCGACTGTTCAGCCTTCTTCCCTAAGATGAGCTACGTACCTCCTTCTACATTCCTGGTGGTGTGGGCACAATCCCCACCATTTTCATTCAAAATCTAATGCTTTCAAACCACAAGAAATGTTTTTCTCAGAAAATGATTTCTGCATCATAGGCCAGAGAAACTCATGAGAATACTTGATGAAGGCTGTGAAAGGGGAAATCAAGAGGTTTGGTAAATATACTTGAACTTGTGTTGGGGAGAAGTGAACTAACTAGTGGTTTAACTACTTTTGTAGTAGCCTGCTGGTAATTCAACAACATATATTTTATTTATTTGTTTACATAGTGGTTCAAGTAGTTCCAGTAGATTCAAGTTAGTTTCTTTGCCATTTGTTGTGCAGTTAAAGTAGCATTCCGGATCAATTGCTAATCGCTTACGATATGCTAGCGGCTAAAACTAACGAAATCTCTTAAAATGTGCTGACTTTAACATTATGTTATGGCAACTAGTTAGTCAACAACTGTCCTAACACAGTCAAACGTCAAGCAAGTGCAACACAAGACAGAGCAAGACGGCAAATAAGCTACTTACTAGTTCGGCAGACAGTAAAAAGCCGGGCGTCTTCAGGCAATCCTACATTTAGCAGTAATATGCCTATGGACCCTGGTATGGAAATGGCACGGTGGCGATTCTCCATATTAAAAGTCATTGTAGCGCCCCAATTATTTTCAAGCTGTTATTTTAAGGTAAACTGCTAATCCTATCCCTAATCCTGAAGTACAATTGTTGCATAATGCTTCTTCAACTACGGAAACTACAAACAATTTTAGCTATAAAAAGAAAGATATATTTTAAAATTATATTTTACCATTGATTCTATACTACAATTGAAACTCCTTTGACCAGCCCGCCCCCTTTTTCTTTAATCCCGACCACTGTGAAGGGCATCTTCCTGTAGTGCATGTGCAAAAGGACTCACACAGTGGCAACGTCATCATGGATAAACTTTCCGAATCTTAGCCTGAGGAAGAATCACCATGGCCATTTTTAAGCAAATACATGATGACACTGACTACCTCCACTGACAAAACCTAATCCTGCTTAGTGTAATACCCCCACCTGGAGTCTGACTGTTGGACTTCGTATGCAAAACCAAAGCTGACAATCCTTGCACTTTTTTATGTAGGGTTAGGGTTAGCAATGAGCAATGAGCAATGACCTATGGAGCAAGTAGGCACTTTTACCAATTATCTCAACTGAGTGTCATTTTCTGCTGGCATGTGACTTTTCTGTATTATATATTTTTTATAATTTTGTATCACATCGCATGTACATTGTCGTTGCCTTGGGTAGCTTTCCTTTAGTTCAACTTCTTCCAGTGTGAAGTAATATTATGCAAAGTTATGCTTTCACAGTAGTTTCCCTAACATTGAATGTATAGCACATAGTGCCTCTCAGAATAAATACCGCCAAAAATTAGATCCAGACTAAAATCAATATAATCTAAGCTCTGAACCTTGCAGTTCCAACTGGATGTAACACTGAAGACTTTTTCTCTCCACTTACCACTTATTGAAAAGTACACAGATGTAAACAAAAAAATCTCTGGCACTGGCACTAATGAGACAGAACAAGACTGCATGACGCTTTTTTTCTGGAAGATTTGGCATCTTATGAAATTACTTTCTAAAAAGATGACGGCAACTTTCGAACGTACTTTCATGAAACTCAGAAGTGCTTGTGCCGCAGGTCTAAACATTTTACACTAGGTTTGTTTACACAGCTCTATAAAATCTGATCATTGGAAACGTGTCTGTTTACATACAAATGTTTGTGCAGAAGAGGATTAGCGATAAGTATTATTTCTAAACCTCTTCGAATGCACAAAGTATTCTTGTGGGAGTATTTTTATCCACTTTGGATCGATAAAAGAATGCTTCTTCCTGTTGTTGATAATTCAGTGATTAAGACATACGTGCACACACACAAACACACACACACACACACACACACACACACACACACACACACACACACATACACACAAAGACACACACACACACACACACACACACACACACACACACACACACACACACAAAGACACACACACACATACACACACACACACACACACACACACACACACACACACACCACTCACACAGACACACACACACACACACACACACACACACACACACACACACACACACACACCACTCACACAGACACACACACACATACACACACACATATGCATGTACAGACACACTCAGTAGTTGTGTACAGTTGTGCTACATAGGACTGCTCTTAATGCGCCCCCTGGTGGTAGTGGCAGACTGCTGCTCATAGTGGTGAGAACAGCACACACTGTAGTGTCTCCATGGAATAACAGATAATTCATAATGATTTCCCCTAGGATAAAGGATGGTTCTGATCAATGTTTTTGTTGATATATAAGTTAATTTTAATTATAAGTTGTATAAAGTAATTTGTTTGATTTAGTTTTTTTTCAGTGACCGATTGTCAACTTTTTCACACAACCAACAAAACCAACAATTTGGAATGTTCTGAGCTAAATGATATTTGCTTAAAACTTTCAATAATGGTCAGTAACTGAAACTAATGAATGCCCAGACATTTAATGTATTACCGACTCTTAATAATATGTATCATGGGAATGGAAGGCATATACAATTTGTCATTTAATGGATATGGATATGGATTAATTATTCCAACCTGTTCCAAAACTGGATTTATATAGGGTGAATTATCATGATGTTAACAACACCATGTTTTGGCAGTTCATTATAGTATTGGAAGACACCGAGATAAAAGTGTAGAGATACCTTTTCCAGGTAACCAAGCATAGGACCGATTTTTACAGTCACAACAGTTTTAAGTTTGTATATGAAAATAAACCTTTTATTTGCCATAATTGAATATATTGTTTTTGTTTTTATTCATGCCATTCTGGAGGAACAGGAGCTTACCTTTCTAACTTTTTCAACATTACTTACCTTGCTGCCTTTGACTTGACAGCGACACCTTGACTTCCCACTGCATATACACTGTAACACAAGAATGAGATAGATCTCTAACAACACACATAGCAAACATTACACACACAAGTAATTATCAGCAAAAGCAGAAAACATCAGCTGTTATCTGTCACTGTTTTTAGCACTTGCAAAAACAAAGAGATTTATCTGCCTGGGAAAGTATGCCTTCGGCCTTAAACAAGATAGAGAAATGAAGCTTCCCACAGGAAAGGATGGTCTGGTTAACTGACAGATTGAAGGTTGACATAGAGTTCCCAAACCTAAACTGTTTTCTTAGATCTTTTGCGTTGTGGTCAAATGTATACAAAAAACTATTTCCCACTCCATTCCTATCTGTGTTTCGTTTCTCCAATAAATATATGCTTGGCTCAAACTTTGCATGTCCTAGGAAAACGGTACAGGGTGCTTTTTGGTCTGATCAGACTAAACACACCAAAAGGATGTGTACCAATGCACTTTTCTGAAACAAACATCGAGAGAGCGCTGACTGCATAGGACCAAATGTTATTGCACGTGTATCACATCCAAACGCTACAAAGAATAAACATTTACAAAACATCTGTTCGCTCTGCATAGGAGACGCAGTTATTCAATTGAGTTAAAAAAAAAACCTTAATGTTGAAGAAACAGATGAGCAATGTCTCTTTCAAAGCCATAACCGAGTTTGAAATTTAGTGTCAGTAGAAAGGTTAAAAATATTCTATGAACCCATTATTGCTGTTTGCTTAAAGGGGGTCTGTTTAACTTAAGATTAAGGTCCTTTGAGTGTGTGTGGACAAGCTATATGCGTCGTGCAATGTATTCAGTCCTTTGCCAATGGAAAAAGATCTCTAGTATTCTGTCTAAACATTTTTGACACACGACTGGTCTCTTTCTTGGTTGAATTTGTTTTCTGAGGGTTTGGACATTGATTATAACAATGTGTTGATAGATTACAGTATAGGATAGGTGTAGAATGTATTAATTTTTATTATTATTATTATGCAACATATTATCCCAGTTTACCCGCACTTCACCTGCTGCCTGTGACTAAATTGTGAACCACTGTCAGGTTAAGTTCCAACAATCCAGCACCCGCGCCCCTACTCTCAACTCTCACGTGCAACAGACGTGAAATAACAAGTTATACATTAAAGGCACCCAGTGCAACTTTCGAGGCTTAAAAATAAACATTCAATTTCTAGTCTTTTTTACACGTAGTAAGTTTCAATAACTCCATACCATTAGATACCGACATTCAAGCAGCAAAGATGAGACGTCGTTGTGTGGTGAGAACTGATAGAAAATCGATAACAACAACAATCGCTGCCATTTTCTTTATTTTTTGTAACCTACAATAAATAAAGCAGGCTTCCAGTCAATGGAAAAATGGCTTCTCTCCACCGGCGATTGTTGTTGTTTACGATTTTCTATCAGTTCTCACCACACAAAGACGTCTCATCTTTGCTCCTTGAATGTCGATATGTAATGGTATGGAGTTATTGAAACTTACTACGTGTAAAAAAGACTAGAAATTGAATGTTTATTTTTCATTGAATGTTTACATAAAGTTGCACTGGGTGCCTTTAAGAAACCCGGACGACAAATTCTCAACCACTGTATGTTTCCTTAAGTTATATTTCGCTTCAAATTTTATTTTACACCTGACCTCGGTGCTCATATCTAGTTATTTAGACACTTCAACTGTTTTCTGCTAGTTCAAGGACTTAGTGTTGCACATTCGATTAAACACTTGAAAGTCGCAACGTTTAATCTTGGTAGAGTCCATCACCGGCTAAAGGCTTGGGCAGCCTTTGGCTAAGTGAAACCGGTGGGTGAATCGTTTTCAAGAGACCGAGCTTGTAGTTAAACTAACTTAGTAGAACATGTTCCAAAGATCATGAAAATGGGTTCACTTCCCCGTTTGAACAACATGATCAAATCTACACTTCAGGCCTGTTGGTTGGCTTGCATCAAAGCGTATGTTTAACGAGTCAAGGGCAAAATGTAAAACCATTGCTTTAAAAATATAGTCGTGTAGGTATTTCTTTCTTGAGGTGGTATGCTGCAGCGCACTTACCTGATTTGCCTCAAGCATCGCGGTGCTCATCACCACAAACAACACCAGCGCGGTCTTCATATTTAAATCCTGCGCGGGATTTTAGCGGTCCTCTGTTTCTACCGTCTTCTCTGTAATTATACTGGAATCATACTTAAAGTTTACGATGTATTGTTTCCTTAAGGTAAGTGTATCTTTTGTAAGATCCCACCGGTGCCAGTTCTCGTCCGACGTGTAGATTAGTAGCCTAATCCTAGCAGAATAGACAAAAACAGGTGTTTTACGAAGCCTCAGCATCCGAATGCATCTCCATGCGTGGATTTAAGATGTAAGAGGCCTACTCTTCAAAAGTTTAGCACCACCCTTGGCTAAGAGGTCTGCTGCAGACATAAACAGAGGCTGGGCTAAACACATCTCTAAACACTAACTTTTCTCCTTTGACTTCTTACTGGTTTGGCTCTAAGCTTGGTTGCGTCTTCGGTAAAGCAGAGGATCTGATTGCTGAGATTCACTTGGATTTAAAAAAGTGAATTTGAAGACTATACATCTGAGGTTAAAGATGAATTAAGGTAAGTTTGATTTCATTTCTGCTTGACCCGATTCACTGCCAGGTAGTCAGTAGTACTTAGTATCATTTAGGTTGACAATTATGGTCTAAAACTTTAACACTTGCCATGTGTGATTTTTTTTTGGCTATACTTTAATTTAGCTGTAATTTCTACACATGCTGCAGTTGTAAATCTCTGCACACAGCTCTATCCAGTTTACTCACAGCCCCCCTAACAGCACTCTCTGGGTCTTTCTTTGGTTACTTTGACACTCTCTGTTATAAAGTAATGCCACAAATCTAGAATTTCAACACTGACACTAGTTTTACATGAAATCACACTACACACACACACACACACACACACACACACACACACACACACACACACTTGTATAGAAGTGGAAGTGTGTTAATTAGCTTTTTTTTCACAGGCAATGACTGTATGTCTGGCTTCATGACTTGTTCATGTGCTATTAAAGTGGAACACACCCAAGAGCGAGCAGTTTGGGAGTCCTTATTCAGCCCCTCATCACTATGACTCATCTCCACCAGGGGATCACATGGGGTGCCCTCACGTGAGTCATCACATTAGGACTGGTTCTTAAAAACACGACTTTATCAGATGGGTTAAAACTATTTAAAAAAAGGGCATTAAATTATACTTTGGTGTTTCTTATATGCATTTGAGGTTATTCATGTGCTGTTAACCACTCACAGACTTTTCCAAGATGTCCATTTTAGAATCTTTGTTTTCCATCATGTATGCATGATGAATACATCCCCCTATTTCTTGTAGCTTTGAGATACAATGTTTATTATATATTACGTAAGTACCCTTCCCATCCTTTTCTACTCTCAAATTGCTTTTGAGGGTGTCTCATTTTTAGAATAAACAGTTCAGTCTTGCTCAGATTTGGACTGTTCAACACTTCGGATAGTCTGCCTACAGAAACTTTGTTGAATTCCAGTTCAGTCTTTCTCTGAACACTGTTAACCAAACCAAACCCAAACCCTAATTGTATCCATAAATGGTAGTTTACAGAGTTAACAGGGATTGTTTATAATCTGAGCATCTGGACTATCCAGATAAAATGTGACCCAAAATTTCCCTCCCAGACAAACATGTATCAAAGCTGTGTTTCAAGGCTTTATTGTCATTTATTTATCCTTATTGTGAAAGTTGTTCGATGAAAGTATCTTAAAGGGATAGTTCGGTTTTTAAGACATGAATCTGTATGGCTTCCCCGTCACCAGTGTCATGCAATCATGCATCACTTACCCCCGACAGCGTCCTGTGAGCAGAGTTCCGAAAGTAGAAAGTAGTCCGGCAGGTTTGCTAGACCCAGCAAAATAAAACGTTTCTCTTCCCAAAACATTATGTGTTCAAAAGAGTGATATATTTGCATCCCAAAAACATTGTAGTGGAAAAAGTCACACCTCGTTATCACTTGGCCCTTTTTTCAATACGCTCGATACTGCAACCTCAGAGCTAGAGTCTACCTGTTTGATTCGCGAAAGTTGATTCGCGAAAGTTTGATTCACCAAAGTTGCCTGAGAGAAATGAAAACTGAGACAACATTTGATAAAATTGACATAAAGCATCGTTTTCCTGTGACGGACGTTTCTCCCAGGCAACTTTGGTGAATCAAACTTTCGCGAATCAACTTTCGAGAATCAAACAGGTATACCTCTAGCTGTGAGGTTGCAGTATCGAGCGTACTGAAAATAGGGCCAAGTGATAACGAGGTGTGACTTTTTCCACTACCATGTTTTTGGGATGCAAATATATCACTCTTTTGAACACATAATGTTTCTGGAAGAGAAACGTTTTATTTTGCTGGGTCTAGCAAACCTGCCGGACTACTTTCGGTTTGACCAAAACTGGACGAGAACTCTGCTCACAGGACGCTGTCGGGGGTAAGTGATGCATGATTGCATGACACTGGTGACGGGGAAGCCATACAGATTCATGTCTTAAAAACCGAACTATCCCTTTAAAAGACCCTCACTATGTCAGAGTGTTTACTTACTACCATCAACATTGTGAAACTCAGAAACTTTGAGAATGGTCCCTGAAATTTTCTACTGGGAGGCTCTAGATGAATCCACATGCAATTACCTACTTTGTAGTATGTTAGCCATTCAAACAGTACTGCCCTAGTGGACAACTGTATCACTTTTACTATCGGCCTGTCAAAGCTCTCAATGCAATGCAAGAGAATCTCAGAGCTGTAAAAATTAAAAATTGTGGCTAAATGATGGTGTAGGTTAATGTTAACTTTGAAGGTGTTGCTTGTGTGGCGAAAGAGAAGCTGTTGGTGTCCGCACTCCGCACTGAGGTTGAAAATGGGTGGAAGACACAATGAACAGTCATTATAAAGTAAGGTGCAGTTACTTAACTTTCCCACATTTTTACTCTCATATATTACAAGCCGTAGCAATCTTTTGAATCAATAAACCAAGGATATTTACTGAAACGGCCCTAAATAGGAGAGACCCCTATGTTTCCAAATATGTAAGTAACTATACTTTGTGACTGTGTCAGCCGTACACTAAAAGGAATGATAAATAGGAGACCATCTCATGAGCTTCAACTTCAATGCATAGAAGGTATTAAGTTACTTCTGGTATTTTGTAATAGTGACCTATAACATTTGTTGCTGATTACTTCCAAGGATTAAGATGGTAGGTGCACCTGCATAGCTTTTGATAATCCTTTATTTGACCCCTTTATCAAAGGCCTGATATACCCTTGTCACAATCATATCATACCAGATTAATTATCTTACAGAACATTGAAGGGTGGTGTCTGTTAATATATGTGGCTTATGGTTATGTTTTTGTTTGATTAAGAAATTATAGAAATGGTGACCAGGTATTTTCCAAGGCTGACATTTGCCTCCCTCTATGTGCGTTGTGTTTTTCTATTCTATTTCTATTATATTCTATTGAATTATCCAACATTTTTAGATGTTTCAATGTCCAGTGATAAAACATGGCATGTGACAATTATAGGTTATTGTCATGATAGCTCTCAAAATGTTTGATGCTATGACAGTTTATAAGCATGTGACATTATAACACAAGCTATTATGGCAATCCAAACTGCTGACATTTAAGATCATGTAAATATGATGTTATTTTATTTGTATTTGCTGCCATGGTGACTACTGAAAGACTGTAAATGATCTGGATGTGTGGATTAATATTATGTTCTACAAATATTGAATTATAATATCTTCAACAATTTACCTTTGGGCATCAGTTAATCTATCTATTATGCCAGTAGTTTTTCATTTGCAGATTAAAAGATGATTCCTTACTCAGAATGAAGACATGCACTGTACATCAGTTGTGCTTAACTATGGATATGACTTGATTCTGCAATGACCTGAACAATCTTTCTGTCTGTGAAAGCTGAAAAGGGTCCATTTGGCTTTGTGCATTGTGGTCATTGTGGTCTACAGTTGTTATTCTCTACAGAGAATACTCACAGATTATTTCATGTGTGGTAGCTGTTATAGTACATTTTATATATCCTGTTTCACAGCACCTTGTTGTGAATAGACTAATTACAGTTAGCACACCAGGATTGTTTTCTTTTGTTAAGTCTCATTTAGCCAGTAGAGCACAGTGTGAATCAACTTAATAAACCTGATATTGAGGTAGGTGTAAATTATGGCGATGCTGAAATGAAGACTTTGAATTCATGCTTTGAGTTTCTAGTAGAGGTTCACTAGTAATTTCTACATTTACATTTAGTCATTTTTTCTCCAAAGCGACGTACAAGGAAGAGGACAGTCAAGCTAAGAGCAATAAAAACCTGTTGTAACAATAAATACTACTTAAAAAATAGAAAAACGACCTAGAAAGAAATAAAAATGCAGGAATGTAACTGCTGAAGTGCAAGTTAAGCACTAGTCAAGGTGCCAGTTAGGACATTTCTTCCTAGATTTATTTCACCAAATTGGACTTGGCATTGCCGGCTGTATTTCCTGAAGATTGTGCAGGACACCTGGATTTGGGTGAACCATTAAGGCCCAAGAGTCACATCCGTTTAGTTTGAGATTACAGATGCTTGTGTTCGAATCAAGTGTCTGAAGGAGCTGACTGCATCATTTAACACTATCTGATTACAGGTGCGTCATACTGGTCTTCATTCCCAACCTGAACGTCAAGGCGGTGAGCTACTGTTTTACTGTCAAAAGGCTTGCAGTTTATCTTTTGATACTGACTAACAACCTTAATCATGTCAATGGCATAAACCTGGTTCTAGTGTGCATGTAAACACACTGGTTTGTTTGTACGTGCGTGTTTTAATCTCAACTGGCCTTGGACCGTGACCTTACATGACCACTTGGTACTTGGCCCATGCAGCCAGCCACACAGTGCACTGACGTTTCCATTTACATAATCAGAACTCAGACATGTGTATCATTGACCTGACCCAGGGTCCAGTTTCAGAGCATGATCAACATTTGAATATGCTTGAGAGTATTTAATGTATATATGGCTCAAAGACTAAACCAAATTACAATTTGAGCTGTATGTGAAAACAATCAGATGCACAGTACATTTTAATGATCCTGACA
This sequence comes from Sprattus sprattus, assembly GCF_963457725.1. Lineage (NCBI taxonomy): Eukaryota > Metazoa > Chordata > Actinopteri > Clupeiformes > Clupeidae > Sprattus > Sprattus sprattus. The sequence continues at coordinate 10,919,363 of NC_137923.1, forward strand.
CATTGCATCATGTCAAATATGGCCTTATATGTTCTTTCATCCTGTCAATACTGCCTTATACATTTTTCATCCTGTCAGGTAAATAGATATATTGACCTGAGGAGTGATTGGTCAGATTGAAGTAGTTCCAACCGTTTACTACCTGCTCCAGTTATTTTGAAAAGTGTTTTGATTGATTTGATAAGTTTGCTAATAACGATTGCTGATTAGATGATGAATAAAAACGTTTTTTGTTCTTTTTACTGGCCAGAAAGGCTTTAAATGCACATTCATCACCTAGATCAAGATGCAGCAATATGTTAAAGTAGAGATTCAGAGATTCTGCAGGCTTTTTGCCTTACTGTCAGCTATAATAATACTTGTGTCTGACTGAAATATGAGGGCCTGTGAAATTGACCTTAAATGCAATGTGAGTATATTCCAGGTGCTAAAAACAGGCACAGATGTTTCAATAAAATATAGCCTATTAAGCTTTCAGGTCAGAGTAAACATCTTCATGAGAGATCTGCATTTGAAATATAAACAAGCACATACCACAGGGGATTGAAGGTGTAAGATGGAGGGTTCTGGCCGCAGATTTTTGCTTACTTGCTACAAAGATGTAGCTTTTCAGATAAAGGATAAGGGATAATCAGAGAAGGGAATTTAGAGGTATGCAGCCCGAACTAATGAACCTGATTGACCTCATCGAGGCAAGTGATTACCTGAGGGAGTGCAGGGAAAGGTTTACACAGGCCTGGTCAACACAGTGAAGGATCACAAGCTACTCCTTCAGCCACCACATTCACTGTTTATCCCATGATCTTGACATCAAGTATGCAAATGTTTATGCCAAGAAGACATCTGCCTGCCCTGGTTTGACCTGAGCACGTTTACTGTCCTTACATGATTTAAATGCAGTCAACAAGGATAAACATAAAGATTGTGTTTATGTTTCCATTTGTAATAATGGGTATAATTTTGACATCATATTTCTGGGCTTTTCTTCTTCCTTCTTCTTTTTTACTACTTTATCAGCTAACAATGCACACAAACAAGCAGTAACAGGGCCACAGGACACATGGACATGAATGTATACATTCTCTTTGAGTTACAATGCTTGACAATAAAGTATGTATAGAACTTCTTGGGAGGTGACTCGTTATGGGTTTTCTGTATCTGACCTGAAACAGGGTAATATGACTGCGAAGTATGTTCTATTGACTTTAAAATGTAAATCTGTGAATAGAAACTTGAAATATTTGCAGCTGGTATGTGGTAGGAATAGCCTGACCTCCAGAGTGAAGATGTTTAGTAAACCGATCTTCTGTGTTTATCACGCCTACACATACCAACACCAGGGAACCAGAGACAGAGGAATGGGGTTGGTCACTTTCGTTTTCAATCACATTTTTCTCAAAAGTGCTCTTGGACCTTGTTAATTATCAGTTGATGATACATTTACAAGCACACACACACACACACAAATGGCACAAAGCACACAATAAATAAATCCCTAACTACACAGATCTTTTCTCACAGCCTTGAAGCTACCCACACACCATCCTACTCACACTGAGATTGCAAGCGAACCTAAAAATACATCATTTGTAAACTAGTCCATTAACTCTGCACATATGTAGAAGTTTCCTATTCACACAATAATACTGGTATCTCAGTGGTGGAGTTATCATCCCATAATAGCTCTGGTATCTCAGTGGTGGTCTGTATGCACACACAGTTAACAGAGTACTCATCCCTTAAAGGCCTTTTCTGTTTTCCAGGGAGAGATATCAGGGCCGTGTGAAGGTAGAGACTGTTCCGTCTGCCAATGTCTGTCTGTGAAGGGAGCGAGGGTGAGAGGCTATTTCCCACAATCATTCAAATAGTCTGGGATAAAACAGTCCCTGTTTTAGATGTAATTTGACGAAATACCATGATTACTTCACTGTAGTTATGAAAAGACATTACAAAGTTTAAGTCCAAATGCATTGACGATACGGTCGATTCTGTTGAGCTTCTGCTCTGCTCTACTGGGAGGCAATTAAGTAACAAAGAAGTTGAATAATATATTATATATGTATTATGTATGACATATATAACTACCTTTAAAGAAGTGTCCACAAGACAAGATTGGTTTGTTTTGTTAACTCATTAATTACAGTAAATTAACAGTGTATGTCTGTTGATCAAAGGGAGGTCATGGAGCCACCGGAGGGCAGGGGCCACGGGGGCCTAACGGGTACGTTGGTCCTGGAGGACGTCCGGGCCATAAGGGGAAGAGAGGATATGAGGGCCTGACTGGGCCACAGGGCCTCAAGGGGGACAAGGTAATCTTGTATTTTGACACGAGGGCACATGGCTGCTTAGATGGCTGCCATCAAATTGCGGTTTATGGTCTATATGTTTTTTAGAATACTATATTGTAATGATGTAAAAATAGAACTGTCTGCATCTTTTGCATTCATGTGGAGGTCTGTGTGCATGCATGCACGCGTGTGTGTGTGTGTGTGTGCTTGTTTGTGTTTGTGTGTGTGTGTGTGTGTGTGTGTGTGTGTGTGTGTGTGTGTGTGTGTGTGTGTGTGTGTGTGTGTGTGTGTGTAATGCGGTCATATTTGGCACAAGGTGATCTGTGTGTGGGAATGTCTGTGGGGTTGTTTTGTGTGTGTAGATATTACTATAACTGTACATATTTATAGGGCCGAACAGGAGTTCCAGGATTTTCCGGGCTGAATGGATTAGATGTAAGTCCTGCTCTTCATCGGCACACCTATCCTGTCCTCCCCTCTTAAAGAAGCACATGGTCAAACTGCTACTCAACCTCAACAGTTCAATCAGATTTCAAAGATGATCTTTTACCTGTTTATTGAAAGCTCCCAGGGTAGCCAACATCACTCTTTTGAGCAGTCACCACATAAAGACATTTGAGGGGTTGCTGCCCCCTAGTGGTCATGTGTAAATAACACAGCCTGCTGTATAATCTAGCTGCTGCCTGCCGGCATGAAAATAAACCATAAACATTCAGATAGAATTTGTGAAGTCCATAATAACTGTTACATGAGGAATTATGAGTTGAAGAACTGCTCTGTTATGTTGAGTTTCAGTTATTCTGAGAACAAAGTGATTAGTGGTACATTACAGTCTATAAATAAATGCTTTTGTTTTAAAATAATTTATTACAAGTAATCAGAGAAAAAAATTGTTGAAATGGTTGGTTGGTATTTCAAACTGTTGATCTACATTTAAGAGATTTTCAGCTTTGCTTTGCAGGGATACAATCTCATGTCATGTGCATAGGTGTGCAGTTGTTGTCGGCCCTAGTTTTCACCACATTCCTGATGGATACCTATACAAAAATGCCTGTTTTCAACATACAAGTGTCTTACATCATGGTAGCCGTTCTCCAGGTCACTTGATGATGGTCTGTTATCCCTCACCACAGGACAGAAATTGCTTTGAGCTTTTTACTATCTGGAAGCTTTATACTATCTGGAAAACGCAATTTCGAAAATCTATGTTTCTTTAGTTCAGTTATTTTTTTTTTCTTCTAATATGTTTATAAAAGCAACTGCCTGTGCTTGTTTTACATGCTTTGTAGGGGTTACCTGGAGATGGGGGTCTGCCTGGTGTGCCAGGTCTGGATGGATGCAATGGGACAAGAGGACCGCATGGTACTTCAGGATTCCCAGGGCAAGATGGCCCACCTGGCCAAATGGTAACCAGTGTTTACCTCTACCTCATGTGTATCATCAGATGTCAGTCTTCGGTATGGAGCTAAACCCACGTGGACTGGTTAAGATGGTAATAAAATGTATGGAAGAAGTCAGGACCCACATCTTGACAGTTTATTTCACTCATTATCTGTAGTTGTACCCGATTCTTAACTGGACCAACTATGAAATGTGTTATCTGTCTTAACACTTCCAACACTAAGGCCTTTTTTGACTCTGTTAAGTATTCTGCCATGCCTGATATTTTTGTATATTTCACCTAACTAAAAACCTTGAGGCCAAAGTGGCATTTATGATAATATTCTAGAACACCTCAGCAAAGACTAAATGAAAGTAAAAGGAATGTAGTAAAACAAATGTTTTATTAAAATGAAATCTAAAGACACTAAAATGAAATCTAGTTTTAGAGGTGCTCAGACTTTGTACAAAAACAGATTTTGGAAGTTTTTTTTTTACTCTGAACCTTGTAAACATAGGTGTTTGCTCCACACAGGTCAGTTTAGCATTCAGAAAGTGTGTGTGGTTTCAATAGTAACTATAAATTATATAGAAAGTGACACTTTTCTTCACTTAGACGACTATGCATATTGATGAGAAAGGTGTGAACATTCTGGGACATCTTGGTCAAAGTCAATGGCCATGACGTAATGGCCCTGGAATGTCTTTGTGGCCCTCTACCCCCTACAGGTTTTCTTGACACATCATGAACCAATGGTGATCACTGAATTACCATCCCCTTATCATATGAATAGTTGTCATTTGCTAATGGGAGGGTCAAAACCTCACTCAGAGGCTGAAATGTGCAAAGGATAAGTTATACTCTCCTTGCAAAGTGATTATTTATACTTTATATATGTATAAACTGTATATATTTAAAAAGTAAAGGGTTCAAGGTTGCTGTGGGTGTTAGTTTTATGTTTGTAGGACAAAAACTCGCGGAGATTTTTAATTCTATTAATAAAAATACCACCAAGTGCCCCACGGGGCTCCTTAGTGTTGGAAGGGTTAATGTCAGCTTGTCATGAGTTGCTGTGTAAGTGTATATTTAGTATGTGTCACCATTGGATGTGGCTTTATTCACAGGGACGTCCTGGAATGAAAGGAATGCCAGGAGAACCCGTGTATGCTGTAGCTGTACCAGGTTTTCCAGTATGTGTTCTACTCATAATCTACAAAAGCTTTATGGGTTCATGCAAGTTTTTTTTATTAAAGTAATTAAAAACTGGTCCTTCACATAGCTTATTTTTTTGTTGTGTGACTTGTGATTATCTGTGTTTTTTGCACGTATTTTTTGCTTTTTAGGGAGATGCTGGACCACCTGGTTTTCCTGGTTTACCTGTAAGTACACAACCACACTCAGTTGCGCACAAGTGCTTAAACCACTTAAGCTTACAGTGGGATAAAATTACTGTTGATGAAATTAACTTTGTCATGTGATCTTTGCTCCTCTTATGACTATGTCCTGTATTGTTTGTGTTCCACGAATATTTGCAAAGGGACCCAAGGGATTGAAGGGTTCTAAAGGGTTCCAGGGTCTGCTTGGTCCAGACGGGCATGAGGTGAGACTTTTCTTTCATGTGAAATGTTATTACTGATATTAACTTGTCACTTTATCTATAAAGTATAAAGGTTTTAATGTTAACGTCCATCCAATCATCTAAAGCACTCTGATCCTAACTGTCACATGGATACTGTCACAGATCATATAGATTTTGACTTAGATTTGATTTTTAGATGAGATCTTTAGGTAAGATCTTAAATTCTCCTGAGGTTTTGAATTGGTCATTGAAATTCTACTTCGCTATTTCCACATAGTCAGTCGGCATTATATTTCTCCATCTCTATAGGGTCTAATTGGCCAGGATGGGCCCAAAGGTTCAAAAGTAAGTGGATGTTTATATGTGTAAAAGCAGTGTGCTAAGAGCCTTGTGTGTTGTGTTGTGTGAAATAATGACCATCATCATCTCATCTAAATCTGACTGCTTTTACATCTGGCATAGAAAAACTACAACAAAAACACTAGTGCATGCTAATAGACGGCCATAGACGTCTCAGCCCCTCTGTCAGTGGCCCACTGGAGTGGTAGATCCAGCACATCATGACATGCACAACAACTGCAACCATCAATTCTAAATATGCCAAGTGATACTGTGGTATATTAATGTTGATTTCAGCACTTTTGATCTTTAGACTTGGTCAGCACTGCCACAACATCATACTGCACTGTATTAGATTTTGGTGAAACAGGATATCACTTCACGGTTAATAAATCATGGTTTGTACGGCATTTTGTCAGGGAACAACTGGAAGATCATTACCAGGCGAGAAAGGAGATGAGGTGAGAAAAAAACAGTATTGATGGAAACTACATATTCTATTTTTCAACATGCTGTAATCCTGCCACACTCTCCTGCTATTATTGTGTGTCTCGTAGGGAATTGTAGGAGAACCTGGGCCACCTGGACTCTTAGAGCTAACTGGAAGTCCAAATGATTATTTCTCCAAAGGCATAAAGGTGAAGATTATATCCACAATTCAAGACATGGGTTCACCTGAAGTTTAGTCAGGAATTGATGCTAAGTTTATTAGGAAAAATAATTACTTGACAAGCAAATGTGCTAAATAACTTTAATAACAATATATTTAAAACAATATAACAATATATTTAACACAATTCCTCTGTAAGCAGTGCCTCCAAACTTTGGTTAGTGTGTGAATCTGCCGATATACTTATGTATTACTGTTTTACTTTCCCAACCTATAATTAGGCTACTTAATTACTAATTAGGTATGTTCATAAAATGAAGGTCAATGCCGGCTTGGTTGTCTCCATTCTTAATGGTTTAACCAAACTGGTGCAAGCACAAGGTCAGTCAGCCATTTAAGAGTCGCATTCCAGGAGACTGCAAGGACTTGGACTAAGACACACTGCTGCGCATCACTGATATGTTACACTTTATTTCACAGGGTGATAAAGGACAGGCTGGTTTATGTGGACCCCAAGGCCCACAAGTGAGTGTGTGTGTGTGGGTGTGTGTGTGTGTGGGGGGGGGGGGGGGGGGGGGTGTGCGATAACTTCAGTGTCTCTTCTTTCTCTCACTCGCTAAATGTACATTAATATCATCCAATCATCAATACAAAACCACATCACTCCATCCTAACTTTCATAGTTTTAGAACATACTTCTGTACATACCACATTGCACCATACTCTGGGGTATTACATCATTGAATCATCTTCCTTTGTACACTGCTATAATATAATTTCCATCATACTGTTTTGTACCACTTTAGGGTTTTGGATTACCGGGAATAAAGGGAGAAAAGGGCATTCTTGGATATGTTGGCTCTCGTGTAAGTGAAAGCTTTTCATATTTTTATGAGGATATAGGATAATGTTTGATTGATTGATTGAGTCTTTAATTGTGTTTTTACATTGCAGGGTGAATATGGCTTGCCGGGCACACCTGGACATCTGGGTTTTAAGGTTCTGTCATGTACTAATACTATTCTGGGTTTTAAGGTTCTGTCATGTAGTAATACTTTTCTGCAATAATATGAATGCTTTCAGTTTCCTACTTTCAGTTGTGATATACGTATTTAATTGAATTCATGTGTCTTAACACATCATATTTGTCACCATTAACCAACACTGTAGTCATTCCAGGTGCAGTTTAGCCGTATAACATAGATAAGGCAACTGATCTCCCACACATAACACAGGCACCTATCTCAACTCTTAGGGCCGCTCTGGAGATCCTGGGCTTCCAGGCATAAATGGACTCATCGGTTTTAAGGTAATATAACATGAGAATAGTCGTGGTAGGACAAATCAAATCACATACCCTACAATAATGCTGGTTGGGCTTGATGCAGACATTGTTATTAATGTTTATGAAGGGAGAACAAGGAGACCCTGGCCCTAAAGGAGCTACGATTCGTATAGAGAACTATGAAGGATATCCTGGTGAGAAAATAGATTTTTGTAGGTAGAAGTGTACAAGTATGAGTGAACATATATACATATAGATATTTAAATCAACACTGAATTTTTTAAATATGAACAATTCTTCAGGCAATAGGTAAACTCAGTTGGCATAGACATAACAGAGTAAACATCCTCCCATGTTTCTACTCCTCTGTTATGTCTATGCCAACTGAGTTTACCCTTTGCCTGAAGAATTGTTCTCATTAAAAAATCCAGTGTTTATTTAAATACTGGTAATTTACCTACCATGGTCTGTGTTCCAGGTCCTACAGGAGATACCGGTTACCAAGGAACCCCAGGGTTTCCAGGGGTTATGGGCATCATGGGGAGTCCAGGGCAACCAGGTCCCCATGGCCAGACACTACCAGGTGACTCCCCTCCTGAAGTATTCACATTTCCATAGGCATAAACTACAAAAGGCTATAGTATAGGCATACACAATCTTCAGTCCATCCTCTCAGATACACAGTATTTTGCACACCACATAAAAAGAAGTATACTAATTGTGTGATTAAGCAACTCTTCTGATTTGTTTGGAAAGAAAAAGGTTTTGTGATTTGCTGTAGAAACTCAAAGGTAAGAAAGTACAAAGGGAAATGTGTCTACAAGATCAAGCTCATCTGTTGGTCATTTGGTTAACAAAAGCTACCCCCTATATTTATCTACGCACCAAGAGCAGCTCAAATCCCAACACCCATCTGGAGAAATACACAATTGGTAGGGTGATGCGCATTTCATCACATCAGTGCTATAACTCAACCGAAATGAGTTTGTATGCACCTGTGATCAGTTTTATGAACAGTGATTCAATAAGCAATTAGAACTGAATTCTATATGCCCTATACACTAGTTATTTATAAGACTGAAATAATCAAACCTGCTACCAACATTTTCACAGGCCTAGAAGGCAGGTCAGGACCTAAAGGGCCCAATGGTCCCAAAGGCTTTAAGGGAGAGCCAGGACAGCCCTTCCATGGCAGGGCACGGCCAGGAAGCCCTGGGTTGCAAGGGCCCCCTGGGCTGAAAGGGAATCAAGGAGAAGCTGGCCCTCCAGGTATGAAAATATCTGAACTGTTTATATATCTAATCCAATGCACACTGTTACATTGAAAGAATAGGTGATGTGGCGATTGTTAAATTTAACCAATAACAAGATGGTTGATCTATGACCTAATATATGCGGCATTATACCCCCCCCCCCCCCCCTCTATGTATCTATCTCCTGGTGGAACTTCATCACTCTTCCTTCATCTAATTCTTTTACGACACAATTTTCCATCTACATGACGATTCCCAAGGATGCAGTGGTGAGATATTATTGACCCCCTTTATCAATGTACTGATGCCAGTGTTGAAGAGATCATGAATGTACATACTGCCACATTGTGATGTATGCATTTCATGCACCATAGGGATCTGTGATCCTGATTGGCCGGGAAAGCCTGGGCTAAAAGGTGACCGAGGTGTACCTGGACAAAGGGGCGTGAGTGGGCAGAAAGGTATGTGGGGGTGAGACTGTGCTAGAAACATATGCTTGAGACATATGCTAGAGACATATGCTCTCCATGTCTCTGCTTATGCTCACAACGTCTATGTCTGAAATACTGGAGCCCAAGTTGTTTAGGTGGTGCAATGCCGGACGGTGTGACAATCATTCTACATGAAATGGCAATGAAATGTTTCAAACCTCTCCTCAGGCTATACTGGAGATTGTTTGTGTGATGTGGACCAGGGCCATGTGGGGGACCCAGGACCCAAAGGAGCCCAAGGCCCTCCTGGCTACCAAGGTGTAGGGGGTGAGAGGGGTGACCCTGGCTTCATTGGTAACTCCGGATCTCAAGGTCTTCCAGTAAGAGCATTGCTTACTTTTTATGTAACCTACATAACTCATTTTACCTCAGTTAATACTGCAATGATTACATTGAAATATTGGTTTAAATCTCTATTGATGTTTTTGAGATGGATGACTTGAAGACATACATTATGTCATTTAGGGAAACAAAGGGATATCTGGTCAACCAGGTGCCAAAGGCCAAAAGGGAGACCCCTATATAGGAACAAAAGGTTAAGTATATAAACTTGAATTTAACAATATATATACTGTATAATTAATTTATTCATTGATTTTGCTATATTTCTCCAGCCCTGCAGTTAATATTCTGGTGCATCCTATGATCGGGATTTTTTTTTTTTTTTTCGTGTGGTCTTTAGTGATGTGAACAGTAACACTGCCAGATAAAGTGTGAATGGGTTCACTCTCTCTCCCTCTTTCAGATACGAAAAACAACATTGGATAGATAACACATTTTCACGTTCTATAAGTAAGGGATAATGTATAGTCTGGCGGTAATAATCGAAAAATAAATCCCGACAGGGCGAACAGGACCCTGACGCACAGCTGAGGCTGTGGCTATACAATAACCATAGCATCCAGGAAACACAACATTAGCTGCAAAGTTTAGTTTCTCAAAATCAACTCACCAATAAAAGGCAGTTTTGGTTTCAAAGTGATCACAACCACTTGCATGTGATGGTAAATAGCTTCCCATAAACATTAAACAATCCTGAAAGAAATAATGGGAATTCATCCGATTTACTCTGATTTTAATGTAACAGTATCAAATAATGTAATGGTTCCAATTCCCACTGCAAGCATGTCAGAAAATAATTGTTCATGGTACTTGGTCGCCAGGGGAATCAATTAACAATTAGATGTTTGGATTGGGTATTTGTGTGTGTGTGTGTGTGTGTGTGTGTGTGTGTGTGTGTGTGTGTGTGCATGCATTTACATTGAAATTTACATTTAGTCATTTAGCAGACGCTTTTGTCCAAAGCAACGTACAAGGGAGAGAACAATCAAGCTAAGAGAAATAGAACCTGGTGTAACAATTAATACTGCTTTTTTTTTCAAAAAATAGAAAACGACATAGAAAGAAAAGGAAAAAGAAGTGCGGGACTGTCACTGCTTAAGTGCAAGTTAAGCCAGGGTGCCAGTTAGGAAGGGAGGTGTTCTCTGAAGAGTTGGGTCTTCAAGAGCTTCCTGAAGGTAGAGAGGGATGCCCCTGCTCTGGTAGTGCTAGGCAGGTCGTTCCACCAACGTTGAACTACAACTGAGAATAGTCTGGATTGCCGTGCTTGCACAGGGGGCAGTGCAAGACGACGCTCACTGGATGAATGCAGTGTCCTGGGATGCATGCAGGGGGTTGTAGTGTTTTTGCTTGAAATGCCCATCCCTACTTCATACAACTTTTAAATGATTTGTAGCGCTCATACCATAACTCCATGGCAGCCAATCAGATCAAGCAACAGGTGGGCTTAACTACTTTACTTCTTTCCTGTTTTGATGCTGGAAGATGTGGTATGAACGGTATTTTACAAACAAAAACGGCGATGGCAAATATAGATGAAACCTTAATTTAAGCGGTATTTAACTAAGAGAGAGTATACAATTCGAAGTCCAAAAAATATTCAAACACCAATAGTTTGTATTACGTTTGATCGCCTGGTTGCGCACGTAGCCCTGCTTCACAGGTGCACCAGGATGTTTTGGCCACTACACTTTGCCAAGGCGTTTTTGAAGCGTCTGCGTTTTTAAAAACGCGTTTGTTGTGTTCGGCCCCTCACAAGTTGCTTTCGTGTGGATTCGGAAGATTCCGACAGCACACGTCTCTACGGTTACGTGCCCTAATAAGGAGCTGGTGGGGCGTGTATATATGCAAATCCAGGTGCACATGAACGCGCGTTTAACTTAAGAAAGCTCTTCCGGGGGAGCCAGCTCAGAAGACTTCTGCTGCTTATGAACACATTTTCAAGTGTGCAAGAATGCAGCGGAGGTCTTTTGCTTACGTAGTTTTTCCATAGTCCGTAAGAAACATTTCAGAAGAACTTCAGAAAATGATCGAGAATGAGGCCCATTGTTCTTTTTTTTGTATGTAGGCCAGAAGGGCGAGCAGGGAATCCCGGGACCATATGGGGTTCCCGGAGCTCTAGGCCAGCCTGGCCTTGATGGCGCAGATGGGCCTGTTGGAGATCCTGGGCCACCAGTGAGTATATATTTTCACCTTCAAACTGTGAGATCTTTCCTTGTACCCTTACAAGTAAGTAAGATAAGTAGTAATTTGAATAGGTGCTGTTGTAACTTCCTCTGTAATCAATGGTATGTGGGTGAACGTGATCTTAAACAAGTTTATATTCACAAGTTTATATTATGTACAGAACATGTCTGAAGAGGTGTGGTCTCCATTAGTTTCCATTTGTATTTGCTGTGATTACGTGACCATGCCATTACAGGGTGGTGGTTATACTGGGTGTGGAGGTGACAAGGGATACCCAGGTTTAGCTGGCCCCAAAGGACCTCCAGGCCCAGTAGGACTCCCTGGAGTAGACATCCCTGGTCCAGCAGGAGACAAAGGACCAGAAGGGGATAAAGGACCACTGGGTCCCCCTGGTTTTCCTGGGCCTCCTGGTCCTACAGGTAAGAATTCTCTATCTATCTATCTTGCTTGTATGTCTGTCTGTCTATCTGTCTTTCTGTTTGTCTTTTCAAGAAGACTGACAAAGTGTTCGTTCATGGCTGTCACTCAGGTGGTGGATGTAATGTGCTATGTGATGACGATGGAAGAGGTCCAGTTGGCCTGCCTGGACCAGATGGACCGCGAGGATTTAATGGTGAGTGTTCATACCCTGTGCCTTTAGAACATATTGAAGACTGATATTATGATATTGATAGAATGAATGACAACTGGCAATTATTGATTATTTCTTCAATTGTTGATTCTTTTTTAAATGTTATTTTGTAAGTGCGTTAACCAAAACAGCTTTGACTGAACTGAATATAATGTTTGAGCTGTCTGTTATAATCTACAGTGTGACCCTCACTGTGTGATCTCTTTTCTTTAGGGGGACCTGGAGATCAAGGTCAGCAAGGACCACCAGGTTCTCCTGGACTCCCAGGGCTAAAAGGACCCAAAGGGGACGATGCGTTCCATCGATTAGTGGGACCCACAGGTAAACTAGTGGTGTTATTACAATATTTGTTCAACAGCTGACCAGCGGATTTGGTTTGCTTTAGGTTAGCTTGACATTAATTGTGTTGGAATGGTGCGGTTGAATTATTCACATGCCAATTGTTGATATTTTACTGGTTGGATGAATACTTTTTCAGTGAAATTGTGTGCAATACGTGGTGTTCTTCAGGAAGTCAAGGTCCCCATGGTGATCAAGGTTATCCGGGCCCTCCAGGATACTCGACAGACGGTCCACCTGGCCCCCGTGGAATCCCAGGGCCTCCAGGCCCAAAAGGAATTCCAGGAGATGGGGGACAGTTTGGCCTTCCCGGCCCTGTCGGACCAATTGGGTTTGTTGGGGCCCATGGACAGAAGGGTGTGAAGGGTGCACCTGGCCCCGATGGAATACTAGGTACAACACAGTCAACTTCACGCAATATCAATAACAAAAAGTGTAAATGTGATTTTTTTTTTTCACATGGTAGTCATTGTGAAATTTTTGTTTATTGTGTATTGAAGTGTATTTTTAGTGCTTCCACTCAGCAGTAAGTGTTTCCACAGGAGGCCCAGGGTCACCGGGGACCATAGGTTATAAAGGACTTATTGGCGATACTGGGCCCCCGGGCCCCCCAGGTCCAGAAGGGCGGCCGGGTGTGGTTTGTGGCTCATGGCCTGGCTTACCAGGTCTGCCTGGTTCAGTAGGACCCACCGGACCCACAGGTGAGAGTCTGTGTGGGTGGTGGTTTCCAGCCTGTTTTTTTTTTTTTTTTTTTTTTTACATAACTGACTGTTTTTCATTACTGACTGTTTCACTATTAGTTTCTATCAGATTCACCTAATCATGCACACACCCTGAATTGTCACATGATCAATAATGTCTCCACCTGTCCGTGATGGCGAGAACCATCTTGGGCAGGTGGGTTGATTAGAATGATTTCCATCTTGTACTGCCACATGCTACTAATGTTACTTTGCTTCAAGGTTACAAAGGTGAGGGAGGTGAGACTGGGTCACCAGGTCCCCCAGGCACTGGACCCAAAGGACGACCAGGACCATCAGGACCAACTGGGCCACGCGGAATCCCTGGGCCAACAGGACACAGTGGGCTACCAGGAAACCCTGGGCTACCTGGCTTTAATGGCCTGAAAGGTGAGGCCTGTCACAGTTCATCATTGTAGATTTTTTAGTTTTGACTGTACATAAATGGCTAATCAACCAATTGACCATCCAAAACGAAGGTAGGCTTTCTATAAACGAATATAAATCTTTCCGCCATCACAGGTAACAAAGGGTTCCCAGGAAGTGTTGGCCTTGGAACATCTGGAAAGGCTGGTGTGCCAGGGCCCCAGGGAAGACAAGGGGACAGGGGTTACCCAGGGCTGGATGGAAATGTCGGTGATCAAGGATTAACAGGGAAAAAAGGTACCCTTTTCCTCTGTCTGCACAAAGCTGTATAAGTAAGTAAAATACATAGGAGCTCGAATATACAGTAAGATAAGTAGATATATGAATAGGTTCAGTTGTAACTCATCTTGTAAATGAGTGAAGGTGATCTAAAGAAGAACATTTATATTCACATTATGTACAAAATATGTCTGAAGAGGTTTGTTTTCCAAGTTTCTCTTTCAATTTTTTTGAAGTGAGAAATGAATATGAAATCTATACCGAATTACTAAACCATAGCTTTACTATATGGAGGCAACTTGATGATTTTTGTCAATATTCCCAGGTGATCAGGGATACCCAGGACCTCCAGGATCAGGTTTTTTCAACAAGGGTGAGAAGGGAAAACAAGGACGTCCGGGGCTGGATGGATATCCTGGACCCGATGGTATGAAGTGATACAAAACACTGCATATATGACACAAGATTCTTATGTACTTTATTCTTGTTTGCATCTTATTCATCCACACAGGATGATGTCTTATGAAACATGAGATATGAGACACAGCTGCCTTCTATTTCATGCACAGGTGAGAAGGGTTCCCCAGGTCAACCAGGTAAAGTAGGGCTTAGAGGTTTGGATGGCCCACCTGGGTATCAGAAAGGCGGACTGGGCCCACAAGGAAGGCCTGGGCCACCTGGATTCGTTGGCCCTCCAGGACCCATGGGAGATCCTGGGCCTACTGGGGATCATGGATATAATGGGGTCAAGGTAAACTTGGAATGACAAGCTTGTAGTCAATACACAATACACACCCTCTTACTGCCAATCACAATGCCCTAAGAACCCCATACAGAAGGGAGCAGAATAATTCCTTGTCATTTTCTGTTTAATTCAGGGTGACCCAGGCATTCCAGGATCACAAGGACCACATGGAGCACCAGGCTTAACAGGCTTAAAAGGTAGGTTGGATGGAAATCAAAGCCAAATAAAGCCATGTTTAAAAATAACTGACAGTAAGACCCTTGCAGCCTTTTTTGTCAAAAAGCAAGAACTGGGATTAAGAACCACAGGAGTGAAGGTCATCAGTGACCATGACACGTCTGCTTTAAACAGGTGAACCAGGGCCCAGTCAAGGATACCCTGGCCCCACAGGTCCAAAAGGATATCCAGGGGAAACTGGTCCTCCAGGTAAATGTTGTAGATATGCATAAAGACATTTATTGATTATTTCATAGTATGGGATTTAATGTCCCAACATTTACAAACTTGGGATATGTTCTCTGTCTGCCTTATTCTTTTTTCCATGTGCTGCCAATGGATATCATCAGGCTGTTCTGGTAATTAGTTTGAATTATATTATATTGTATTATATTATATTATCACATGCATCCCAGTTCATTTATCTTGTTCTCTGTCTTACCCAGGGGTTAAAGGAGATGACGGAGACAAGGGGTCAAGAGGGCCTAATGGACCCCCCTCCCTCTCTAAAGGGGACCAAGGTCCCAGAGGCCCCCAAGGTTTTTAAATATCTTAAATATCGAGTTCCTCACCACTTCCTCTATCCTATATATCACCTTAAAATCTATTACTCTTTCTGCTTCTAATGAGCTCTGTATATGTATGTAGGCCCCCGAGGCCCTCCAGGATATTCATCACATGGCCCTATAGGCCCACCCGGCCCCATAGGACCTCAAGGCCCTAAAGGTTACCCGGGACTACATGGCCCCCCAGGTACGGCACCCCAATATTCATGTACTAACTTACCAAAGGAGTAACTTATGTTTGGGCCAAGGTTCTATGTGGGTTTTACATGTGTAAATGTGTGATGGGGTGAACTCTGCCTCTTTCAGGCACACCAGGAGATCCAGGTCTGCTTGGCCTGAACGGCCTTGAAGGTCCAAAGGGAGAGAAAGGATCAAGAGGTAAGTCACTGTAAATTCCTGCCCTGTGCTAGTCATAACAACATGGAAACCCACAGACATACCCCCCCACCCCACAAGGGTATACTTCATGGCCCTCATATTTTACCTAAACATATTTTTCCTTTCCTTTACTAACTAAAAGCAATTTGCAACATCCTTTTTATTTGCAGATGTTCTTTTTTTGATGACCTCATAAAGTCATGTGCTTCTTTTTCGGCACCTTAATAGGGACAGGTTTGGGTGGTTCCCCAGGAGAATATGGGTTGCCGGGAGATAAAGGAGTACAAGGAAGTCCAGGACTCCCAGGATATTCTCAACCAGGACAAAAGGGTTACTCAGGCACCCCAGGAAAACCCGGTACAAATAGTTGTAACTAGTGATATATTCCCAATTCCTGAAAATCATTGGGAATAAAAGATAAAGGAAGAATGTCAACATAGTTTGTCTGTCTGTGTCTAGGCCACACAGGTGAGCCAGGTGAGCCAGGCGATCCTGGGAGCGACAGCACACGTAGCAACAGAGGACCTGATGGGTATCAAGGTGTCCCTGGCCTGGATGGACCTCCAGGTTGGTACCTCACTCAGGAATATTACATGGTAGAAATACGCATGTCGTGTCCAAATTAATAAATGTTTGTGTGTGTGTCTTATGTGTTTGTCTGTCTATGTTTTTTTGTACCTGAGCCCTATTTTCCCATATTTTTGGGTCCAAATATTTACATTGAATTAATTGGAATTCAGCTGTGGGCATATACTAGGAGATCTGTATCTTAGAGAGAAATTGCAATCCACAATTTAAGCACTGCAAGCTTGAATATTATGCAGTTGTAGACACAACCCAAGGGGTCCCTGGGCCTGAGAAGGGAAGGAAAAGATATGGCTATAAGATGGACTTTAAAAAAACTAGACTCAAATGTAATGAGTTTTCGTCAACGAAACCTAGACTAAAACTAAGAAGGATCAAAATGACTACATGTGACTTAGGCCCAATCTCAATACTTCCCCTTACCCCTTATCTTCCCCCTTACCCTTGAAGTTGCGCGTTCATGTGAGAGCTAGTGGTGTCTCAATACCCAATTTGATCAAGATTAAGGGGTAAGATTGAGGGGTTTATACCCCTTGTTTTTAAGATTATCGGAGGGCTCACTTGCTCCTCCAAGAGCTATCCCAGAGCACACTGCGAAACCAGCTTGGGAATTTTCAAAAAAACATGGCTGCTTGAAGCGAGGAATATTTTACATAAATAAAGCTATCTACACAACTTTTTATATGTTTATAATGACTCGGTTTGATCTGAAATGTGCTACACGAACGATGCATAGTATTGTAGGTCTTAACTGAAGCTTTCAAACGGTAGTTTTAGGTTACAATTAGCGCGTATGCCACCACTTCATTGGGTTATATGGTAGCTTTCTAGCTAGATGCTACATACACTACGTGTAAGTATTTTTGGCATATAATTAATTAAAAAATTACGACAGTCTTGTTTCATGCTCTACACAGTTGTATACATATATATTTGCAACCATGTTATTCATTGAAACTTTTTTTAAATCGCTAGTTTCATAGCTCATACAGTCACGAATGACGCACCCGAAACCGAGTGGCGTCTCATTTCATAGGGGAAAGTTTTCAGCCCTTGGCCCTTACACTTGCAAGTGCTAGGGTTAAGACAAAGACAAAGACAAAGCAAAAGGGGCAAGGGGAAGAATCGAGATTCGGCCTTAAACTAATATGCATTTTCGTCTTAAGACTAAGACTAAATCTAAAATAGCTGCCAAAATGAACTGCCTCAAACTCAACACTGATAAAACTGAACTCATAGGTGAGAACTGATAGACCCCAAAACCACGATCACGGACCATGACCTCCTGTCTCGGCTCTAACTCCCTGTTCACTTGCATTATTAACAAAGCCATAAACAAACTGTTTATCCACATTATTACCACCATCCTTTATCAACTTCACTGATTACCCATTTAATCACGAATCCAATACAAACTCCCCCTCACTACCTAAAAAGCTCCACATATTCTTGCCCAACAATCCCGCACACATCTACAGATCCATCCTCCGATCCATCCTCTGGCACTGGACTACTGGTAGCCACCATATGCGGTAAGTCATTCATTGTCATAGCCCCCAAACTCTGGAACACCCTACCACAACATCTCCAAGAACGCACCAAAATCACCTCATTCAAAACCCAACTGAAAACATAGCTCTTAAGAGGATAAGAGACATCACTCTCTTCATAGTCCTGTACTCCAGGCTCCGTGTAACTTGTGTTCCAAAGTTCCCCCTCTGCTTTCCCTGTGTTGTTGTTGTTGTTGTTTGTTATGCTGTCTTCCTTGACAATGATGTTGTATAGCTATAGTTGGTGTTGTATAGTACTTGTCACCATGTAAAGCTACCTTAGGTTTTTATAAAGGCACTACATAAAGAATATGTATTTTTGTTATTATTGTCAGGACCCAGAGGGCCTGTAGGACCCCCAGGCCAAACACATGCCCATCCAGGAGACCGTGGTGACCTTGGACGGTCAGGACCAACTGGACCCAAAGGGGACCAAGGACCCCGTGGGCCTCTGGGACCTGCAGGATATCCTGGACTTGATGGAGTTAAAGGTGAGAGCAAATTAGAACCACTATGCAGGCAGATCCATATTTTATCAGTTAGCCACTGTAAGGCAATAGCTACTCTCATCAGCTAAATAGTACACAACCTCAGGTGTAATGGAATTGTGCATTCCAGTCATTCATAAAGTCTTAATATATCAAAAGATACATCAGTTACATGGCTTTTTATTGAAGATTCTAACAGTGCATATTAAAAATCTCTAAATAAACATATAGTCTCTCGTGACATCTTAAAATCAGAAAATCCTATCATTAATATTAATGTTATATGAACTCTAATATTTGCAGGATGGAATGTACATTTAAAGGCTGGTGATGGGCATTACTGAGCTTTTGTTATGCATTTCAACATGTTTCTTTAAGCCAGCATTTTACCTACATTTCCACAAGCCAGTTAAAAACAGTTATTTAAAATGTAGCATTGTGATTTTGTGCTGGCAGGACCCAGAGGATTTGATGGTCCCAGAGGACCACCTGGACCTCCAGGGCTGTATGGCTCCGCTGGTCCCCAGGGACCCAAGGGAGACGAGGGACCATATGGTCTACCAGGTCTGTGCCTTGACATGGAACCAATGTAAATCGCTTACCAAACATAGCATAGAATACTGATAGAAATGCAGGTTGCTCCTTTCTGCACCTTGTATCAACCTCTTCTCTTCTCTTCTGCCAACTTCGATCACTATAGTGCCAAGGCATGCAAAGACTGAAACTTGTTCCAATTTCTCAATTTCTCTTCATTTGTTGGGGCACGGATTTTTACCACCTTGGTCTTAGCCCACTTTGTGTGGCACTATATGGCACACCGTCTTGTTTTGCTTTCTAGCCAAGAAGAAGATAGGGGGCAGATTTCCCTGAAAAACACCAATCTTCATTTGGAAGACTTAATTTCAAAGTGTATTGATGTCATGAACTGCTCAGTGTTCAACTCCAGTGACTTTGACAGTAATCCCTTAGTTTCCTATGTGACTTCAGTAAAGCCTATCACATTAAGTCCTTGGTCTTCATGAGTTTAAGGCCAGTGGCTTTATCCAGACCTCTGCTACATAAGTGATAGTGAAAGTCTGTGTCTACTTGTTGTGTTACTGCACTCAGATGCACTTCTCTTGTACTTCATAATGATCACAGCTATTTCCTCTTTTGTGTGGAGGTGTAAACTTAAACAACTATAAGATCATTCGTCTCCTAAATAACCACTGAAATTACGGTGTTCAAATATCATCAGCATACCATGGCATTTAGGTCTCTCGTGGATTATGTAACTTCCTCATGTTGCAAGCTATTTGTAATTGTAATTATTAATTGTCATTTGTGGATGTGTAGCCTTCAACTGTTATTCTGACACTTTGACCCAAATAGTATAGTTACTCATCCTGAAGAGCTACATAACACACATACAAACAGAGGATCAAAGAGCACTTTTATTCCTTGGACCCCCAACACATGTGGAAAGGCATACAGATCGTTACAGATTCTCAAAGTGCCCCAGTACTGTGCCCCCATCCAGCTCTGATTCCTCCCTGACCAGCTGAACTACCTCTGCGCTTGCTTTGATCTGGTAAACAGGAGGTGACCCTCAAAGCGGATCTCCCACCTGAGCTGCCTCTCTCACTTTCCACCTGTGATGTTTGTGCCACCCTGAGCAGGGTGAACATATGGAAGGCAGCAGGCCCAGGTGGAATATCTGGCCACATGCTTAGACCCTTTACAGAGCAGCTGGCCAGGTTCTTCACCGACATTTTGTCTATGGTTCAGATAGTTGTCCCCACAAGCTTCAAGACCACCACCACTCAACTGTTACGTTTTTTTCCGCCCAGTTGCACTCACCCCCATCATCGCAAAGGGCTTTGAAAGACTGGTTCTGCCACTGTCCTGTCTGCCCACTATCCTGTACCCCCATCAGTTTGCCCAATGCACCAACAGGTCAACAGAGGATGCCTTTTCCTTGTCGCTCCACTCTGCACTGACCCACCTGAGCAGTCCCAACTCTTACTCTAGGCTAATGTACCAACAAGCTTTGAAAGAGCTTTTCACGTGAGGCTGTGACCCTGCTGAACTCCACACCACACTACTAAGAATTATAGTACTTATTACTGGACTGTTTCAGTACTTTTATATTTACACTGCTCATTTTTGCACAGGCTGAACCTCTCAATTTCAGATTAGTATTATTTATATTGTACACACAACCAACTGGACATAATTTGTCTACTATACAAGCTTTATATACTGTATACACTTACATTTCCTCTTCCTCTCTTCACTTCACCTCTATGTATATCATTTTATATATTATACATATATAATCATTTGTATACATGTTGCTTTTTTTGTTCTATCAATAACACTATACATGCTGTGAAATAGAATCACCTACGCTGTAGTACTAACTTGAACTTGCAGTAAATACCTGCACTTACTGTATCTGTAAATAATACTATTCTTTTGCACTTCTGGTTAGATCCTAACTGCATTTCATTGGCTTTGTGCCTGTACTCAGCACAATGACAACACAGTTGAGCCTAATCTTATCTAAAATAATCTCATCATGCTCATGTTTAGCTCCAATTCCTAACAACTCCTCGGGCCCTTTGACCGGATTAGTGAAACTGGTATCATTGGAATCAGAATTTCTTTCCATTATTGGCATCAGAACACAGTCCTGTCCAACCCTTATAATTACAAATATCTGTGTTCTCATAGGCCAAAAGGGCCCGCCAGGTATAATAATAGATGCCCACAGAACACCGCCACCCCGTGGACCTACTGGCCCCCCTGGAGTTGGTCCTGGCCCCACCGGTTCACAAGGCCCGCGTGGCCCAACTGGACCTCCAGGACACAAAGGTACAGGGATCCTTGTGATGATGTTTATTTGAGGGGGCATTAAGTAGTCCTACAGTACAGTCAGTACAGTCCAGTAAAGTACAGTAATTATTTGTTGCTAATTCATGTATCTTTACTGTAAAGGAAAATCATAATGTGTTAATATGTATTACACAGGTGATACATATCAGTAGGTAGAGCAAAATATTTGACATGATGAGTATAAATCACTATGAATACATTGTGTATTGACACAATGATAAATGTCTAAACTTGGGTTTAATGAAAGTAGTGTTTCTACAGTATAAGGTAGATATCAGCTCATTATTTCTGATGAGCTAGAGACAATTATTGTCTCAAAAGCTGATCATTAATGTCTCTGTAGGAGCCAAAGGTTTAGTGGGGACCCATGGATCAGCTGGAGATCCTGGTCCTGCAGGATCACCAGGATTGCAAGGAGAGCCAGGTGTACCTGGAGCCCAAGGATTTGTTGGACCTGAAGGTATGAGGTGATCTGTCGCATTGTATAGAAAGCCAAAACATGGTGCAACTATTGAGAATAAATGAAAGAATTTGTATTTATTGTTAATTTTGGATTATTTAAAAAAACTTTACACAACTCGCTAAGCTTATAGAATGTTATACTAAAGGACACAAAATCAAGAAGCTTTGCAATAGTAAGTCAACTTCATCTACCATATGCATATGCGGTGCCCTCTTAGTATACTATAGCAGACTATGCCACCCTTTAGTTCAGTGGTCCCCAAACTTTTTAAACCCAAGATCACCGACCTTTGCCTTGGTGAAGACAAGATCTACCTATTGAGGCGTTGAGAGAAAAAGACCAAACTGCACTTACAGCTTATCTTTGTATTGGGCCTAGTTGTAATTGAATTAAATCAAACACTTTGGTCCAGCTTTCAAATTGATGTGACCAAGAACAAATTTAACCAGGGGTTCCCAATTATCAATCCATCTCAAACTATAATTTTTCTAAATTATTTCCACAGCCCATATAGAACCACAGACAGCAATTATTTTATTAGTTTAACGCTGAAACTATGTGTCAGATTTCATCTTCATATCCAATTTGAAATCTCTATCTGTCTGCAATACCGCTCGCGGCCACTACGCAACTTCGGCACTCTCACACTTGCCATGCATACACAGTAATAGAAAGCAAACGCAGCATCTACTGTTTGGGCAAACTTGGATACAGGGCTGTTAACGATGTGTTTTTCGCCTGGAAGTCTCTAGAAATCGGGCACCTTATTCAATTTCAAGTTCAATTTAAGAATCCTCCTGAGAACACTTCAGCTGTGTTCAGATATTTTCTGACTATGGTCTTCCGAAGTCCGTAACAGTTCGAAAATGAAAATGATTTTTTTTTTTTTTGGAGATCGACAGGGAAAGTCTCCAGATCGACACGGATCGACAAACGGAACTTTAGAAAAATACTAAATATAATCTTTAATGAATATATCTGAGATTATTAAATTGCTCAGTCAGGTTGGTCAATTAAATAATTACTAAGAAAAATTCACAAAATTCACAGCACTTGGGATCCATTGAACTGTGCGAAGCTGGAACACTCAAATTATGCTATGATCCCAATACCACACATGAATTAATTATGAAACCTTTCAAGCAATACATGCTAATCTTTCAGTACATACTAATCATTAAAAATGCACTGAACTCCAAACTTCTCACACTCTGGTGAACATACTGTAGCACAATCACCCCAAACTATCGGTTAGTTCATAAAAAAAACATGGCTCGACCAACAGCTAAGTTGAAGTTATGTAGCACAGAAACAATTAAATGTTATCAAGGTGCTTTAAACAAATGCTTGGAGCAAACGCAAGAACAAGGCGAGGAAAAACTCCTTAGCAGAAGGGGAGGGGAAACAATCAGAAACATGGCAGATGAAATCATACACATATCAGGATGAGCATGCTAGCATACACAATACATACAAACACAACATGAAATATACATGATACATACAAAATGTATAGAGGATAAGACTGAAAGAGTACGTTCAAGTATTGCATCGGTTTAGCGGTTATACAGTGTTCTCATACGTCTACTAATTCCAGGGTCAGTAATGGAACAGAAAACTATGCTGATGGTATCAATTATTTACATTTCAGGTAAATGCTAGCACAAAGTATGGGGTAGAATAACTTCATGACTGTGTGGTGTGGGTGGGAAGGTGTAGGCAGAGGGCGTAGACTAGAAGGGGGACAGATGAAGAGATACATTTAGGTAAGCAATTAACAGTATGTAATATGGCCACTTTATCAGTATCAGTATAAGCATAATATGATATAGAGGCAAGGTGTATTGGAATTTTGATTATGTTAAGTTTTGATGAGTTATGTTTACTTATGGTTGGCTGCCATGGTGGATGTGGATACACAACAGTACAGCATTGAAGCCTTCCTAGCTATTTTCTCAAACATCTTCAAGTTCAGTATGATGACACATGGTTAAGTGAATAAGAGATAAATGCACCTGACTTCCCCCCAAAAATTACTTCTCTGGGTCTTCACTTGTTTTATGCTCTGGGTCGATAATGTTTTATAGCACAACCTCACCAAATAAAGGATATTATTTTAAAAAATCAGCTAGCTAGATCAGAGCCAATTATACTGTTGTTGATGCAAAGTAAGTCTATTGGCTATTATCTAGTTAGTTTAATAGTTTTAGACAAATACTTTGTAATGTCTCTAAAACATGTCCTCTATCTCATCTACCAGGCCCATCAGGTATACCAGGAGACCCTGGTTTCCCAGGCGGCCCAGCAGGAGTTAGCCCTGGCTTCCTGCTTGTCATTCACAGCCAGTCAGTGACCATACCCAAGTGTCCTCATGACATGCGTGAGATGTGGAGCGGCTACAGTCTTCTCTATCTGGAAGGACAAGAGAAAGCCCAGAAACAGGACCTTGGTATGTATTCACTGGAGAGAAGGGATAAAATAACATAGAGAGACTTTCTCTTTAGAAGAGGCAAGCATGCTGACATGAACTTTTATGTTTTAGGAAATGTAGTCTGAGTGAAAGAATAAACTATATCATACGTGCATATGATTGAATGTGACCACATTGCATTACATCTACGTAGTGTTCAGTTATGTGGACTACTACACCATGATGGACTTCTGCAAACAACCGAGAAAAACGTGGCTCAGTAGCATCTGGTAGCTGCCCACCCAGTGGGAATATAATGGGTTTATCTTGTCATACATAATTGAATATACTTTTTCGCAGCTGCAGGGGGCATTCCAATAAATGCTGGGTTGAGTTGTCATAACAGCTGTGTTACTATTATACCAACCCAGTGTTTGATGATCCTTACCCAGCTGAATGGGTTGCTGTTTGAACCCAGCCACTGAGTAAGCTGGACCAACCCAATGCTGTTCATATTAAAACACAATACTTCGTCTGTAAAAATTTGAAAGTCACACCTTCTCCTACCAGCTCAATGTATATGCTCAAAGAGCTAAAACAGACCCTAAGTTTGGCATTTAAAAACAAAATTGCATTTTAGAGTACTACAGTTGGCAGTTTAGAGACTGCATCTAACTCATATAAACTCCATATGAATACACAAATAGCTCCTACTTCGCATGTACAATTTAAGGTTTGTCTTCGAGTGTGTGTGTGTGCGTGTGCGTGTGTGTGCGTGTGCGTGCGTGTGTGTGTGTGTATTCTCTTCCCACAGGTCAGGCAGGCTCTTGCATGCCCATCTTCAACACCATGCCCTTCTCCTACTGCAACGGAGCCACCTGTAACTATGCCAGCCGCAACGACAAGTCTTACTGGCTCTCCACCGCCGCTGCTGTGCCCATGATGGCCGTGGATTCGCACAACATCTCACTGTACATTAGCCGCTGCGTGGTGTGCGAGGCTCCGTCCCCAGCTGTGGCCATCCACAGCCAAGCAGAGGAGCCAGTCAGGTGCCCAGGGGGCTGGAGGACACTGTGGAGTGGATACTCCTTCCTTATGGTCAGTGTTTTTTATTATACAGTATGTGTGCAGAGTGCATTAGTGTAAGGTGTGTTTGTGTGGCGGTAGGCATGCATGCTAAGGCTAAGTGTGTGTAAGGGAATGTATTTACATGATGTGTTGGGTGTTTTGGTTGGGTTTTGCGATGATATATCTGTTTGGGTTCATCTTTGGGATCAGAATTTGTTTCAGTGGAGTGATTACAAAGTTGAACATCATTGTCAAGCTTAGTGTGAAGGTTTCAAACAGTTTGCCCCAAGATACACAAAATGAAATTTATATTACAATCATTTTAAAGAGAGAGGATGAAACAATCTAGTAAACTACAATAACTAAAATGCGGTAAAACAAATATGGTAAAATATGCACTCATGTGTGTCTTAAATTAAATGATTACATTCATGGTAGGCAGGCAGCCATGCATGTGCATATGTATATGCACACTTCGCATACATATAAAAGTGTGTGTGTGTGTGTGTGTGTGTGTGTGTGTGTGTGTGTGTGTGTGTGTGTTTGCGCCTGCATGCTTGCACTTGTCTCGTCCTTAGTCCACTGGCTCGGGACATGAGGGGGGTGGCTCATCTCTAACCTCTTCAGGAAGCTGTTTGGTGGACTTCCGTAACCAGCCCTTTATCGAGTGCCAAGGGGCCCGAGGCACATGCAACTACTTTGGGAACTTGTACAGCTTCTGGTTGACCAGTGTCACCGTTTTGGATCAGTTCAGAAGCCCGCCACAGAGCAGCACACTCAAAGGTCCAGCAGAACAGCGCAAACTAGCAAGCAAATGTCATGTGTGTATGAAGACCGCACAGTTTGTATCAGTAATCTGATACATTCAGTCTTGCAGTCAATGGGCTGTAAGGGAAGTTTTGTATAGATAGATGGCAGTCAAGAACCCCTGTGTTTTTCTTTTTTGCATTTAAGTTTTTTCCGTAGATTCGTTTGTAAAATCTTATTGTGGGTTGTCATGCTTTGTGATGATATTTTTAGCAATTTGCTTGATCATTTTAGTGTTCATCCTTTAGCAATTACTTAAGAATTTGCCTAAATTGACCAAATAGAGGCATAGCGCTGGCCAGTAATGTATATTGTGGAACTATTAATGCAAAGCTGTACTTGTCTGTCTAAAAATCTGTCATTGTTCTTTGATAAAATATGTTTATCAAAGCTTAACACTGATCCCAGGTCAACTACTTCGAAGACACGATAACAAGTCATCCAATACTAAATACCTTTGAACCAGTAGACCTCTAGAAGGAAGTTTGTTCAACATGACTCAGATATACTGGTCTTTTTTCCCTAGCAGCCTAGCAGTCAAACAATATTCTCTTTTTTAGCATTTTTGCTCTGACTGATTTCTTATGGTGCTCTAAGGTCTCCATGGGTAGACGATACCAATGGCATCTAACCTGCATTTGATAAATATATTTACACTTGGAACACTGTCATCAGTTTCTTTAGAATTTGAACTTAAGGGTGCTGTCAGTATCCAATTGTACTGTATATGATTTTTTTAGAGAAAATATTCTTTCTTTCTGTATGTTATGCTCTTGAGCCACAGATGGCATTATACTAAAGAGTGAAATCCCCTGTGTTTCAGTATGGTGTGCATGTTCATGTTTAATTTGTTTGTTCTTGATTTACTTTATAAGTTGAGTTTTCCAGTGTTATCGCCATGATTTGAAACCTAATAAAATCTGACAAATCATAGGCATACAAATGGGGTGTTAAAAAGCACAGGGTCTGTCCAGTGACACTTCACATCTTTAAGTATGTCTGCACAGACTTCACATCTTTACGTAAGTATGTCTGCACAGACTTCACATATTTAAGTATGTCTGCACAGACTCCACACCATGAGCAAATTGAAGTTCATATTTATTTCTCTCAAAAAGACAGATGTGACAATCAGCATACTTTTTACAGATAAGAGAACACTCAGTGCAATAAGACAGAGGACTCTACCTTTCACAGTGCACATTTTTACATACAAAAAAAAAAGAGATCATTACATTTCAAAGCTCCGTGCCTCAGTGTGGCTGGAGAGTGAATGTCAAACAATCATTTCAGCATGAAGCTGCATCCAGTGTAGCTTGGCACACACATATAGACACGCACACATACACACAGGTTACAAAAATCTTAGACCCTCCATGTTTATATGATCAAAATTTGATAGATAAAACAAACATACAGGCCACTTTTGATTAGCCTGAGTGATAATGAAATTAATCAGCTCCAGTTTTATTTACCACACATCTCTATATGCCTGCATATACTAGTGTCTGCAAAATTCAAACACAGCATTGTTGTGACCCCTGCACATTTGTTCACAAACTCCCTTTCTCAAGTGTTTTTCTTTTGTGACCTCTTACTCAAGAGTGACCCCATCTTCCAGTCACAGTGAGCATTGGTCTCCAAGGCAACTCATTTTAGAACATGTTCCAGATGATCTAACCACGGAGGTTGAGTGGTGTTGGGAGAGGGGATAAGGTTGGGCGGGGGCTTAAACTACAATACCCAAAAATACTTTGGCAATGCAGATCTTGCATTTGACGTGCAAATGAAAACCACTTCAACTGATTTGAAAGGTTGAGGTAGAGGGAGGGTGGAAGGTATCCAGCCAAATGCTGTATGATAGTGGATTATGGGTAGTGCAGTTATTTTTAATTTAGTTTGGGCTTTAAAAAAAAAGAACAGGCATCATTAATATCTGCCTCAGTGTAGCGTTGACCCCTTATTATTGATTTGATTGGTTGCTACAATTAGAGGGTCATTGCTAACAGACCTCCTATGAGTGCCTGTCACATAATCAGTGGTGAAAAGGGTTAGCCAATTGCTGGTGTTGGATTGTCTTACATGATCTCAGTCAGTCATACAGTACAATCCCTCTGCTTACGCAATTATAAATATACGGCACAGCATTCAGACAGTACCAAAAATATCAACAATATCAGGAATATTTTTCTTCTGTTTTCGTCCTTCACAAGCAGGTGCATAAAATTAGGTTAGTAATAGAAGTAATAAGGTGTAGAAAGCTCAAGCATTGATTGTTCTGCCCTCTGTGTAAGGACTGGAGGACATTGACTCTGACTGGAGGGGCAGGTGTCTTCACTGTGCAGGCTGGGGGAAGGGTGCTGACTCCCCCCAATAAACTGCCTCAGCCCCAGGCTGGAGTTCAGAAGCCCCCTATCTCACATGCTGGTCACTCAATGACTGGGTCACCACATCTACTTTTTTTCTACCCATTAAAAGTTTTCTTTTTCTTTTGTCTGGACATACATAAATGCTTATTCTTTGCTCCAAACTCAACCTTTAAATGTGTATAGTTGCAGAGGCATAAACAACCACAATAGGTGTTAAAGGCCTACGTTAGGCAAACTCATCTCATGACAAGCTCAAACAATCCAAGTGTAGAATTAAGAAATTTCAATAAATGGAAATGTAACTGTGTCATTGGGATTGATCTGCTACAGAAGTCAGGATTGCACATTCCAAATATACAGTATCCTTCATGTCGAAAGGCAACCACAAGACAGCCAGGCCTATTCCAGTTACCACAGAAATCCCAGTAAGGGAAAGATAAAGTCCATTCTATATAGTATGTTTTTTTTGTACATTTCAGCATGGTAAATTATTTGTTTTGATGTCTGAATTAAAAGGGGCTGGAAAAGCTCAAAATGTTGCAACTAGGTACCGTTAGATTGTGTATAGCGATGTCTGAGACAAAAAAGGTATAAAACAAACATTTCAATGCTCTAAATCTACATAATCTTTGAAGACATTTTGTGTTAATTTATCTTTAGAAAATATCTATTAATACTAGGTATATTTCAAGAAATAACATTATAATATAAAAATATCAGATATTAACAACGATGATGGGAGAGCCTGACCGTCAGATATATTGCTATGGAAAAACCACCTGATGTGAGCATCGTCTTTTCTATTTGATTCAGCCTGCTCATAGCCTCTCCCCTACAAAGAGATGGCATGTTGGCAGAGATATAGTCCATAGGGACATCACTCAGAGGTTCAGATGGCAGTGTCCCAAAAAACAGTGGTCTGGCTGGGGTAGGGAGGAGGCCCATACTTCTTGGCCCCGTTGCTCTTCTTCCAGTCAGGGAGGGCAGGCGCGCTCTCCTGTTTGCATGGACTCCTGAGTGGCGGCCGCTGTGGCGGTTGCTGCTGCCGTGAGCGGATCTCCCGGCAGAGACGCTGCTTGCGCTCAATCATTTCCAGCATGGTGCTGTCGCCATAAACCCAGGGCATGAGTGGCATCTGAAGAGAAGGGGTGAAGAGGACATCGGAGTGGTCAGACAGTGTGACAGGTAGTCGTATGTTGCACTGACTTTATGCTAAATACAGCAGTTACAGTAGTAGAAAAACAAACATTTCAGCATTACCTGGCTCTGTGGAGGTTCTTGAGGTTGTCTCTGGGGCGTACCCAGTGGAGACGGGGCCACTGGAGTAGAGGGGGAGCGACCCACTTTCTGCACTGTCCTCAGCTCTGCAGGGAATGAGGTATTTATTATAGTCTAGTCAGTAATGTTTTTGAGTTCAGTTTTGTAGGACGTATTACGCAGTTCTGTGAACAATAATAGATTTTTCTCGATGACAGCGCATTAAAGACTACAGCGCACAAGAAGATCAAAAGCAACCTGACTGCAGCACAAAACAGTAATGAGTTCCTACCTGAGTTGGAATTTCCCAGCATCATAGTTGGACTAACAGATGATCGTCCAAGCCGATTTGGCGTCCCGATGGCCGGTGGCCCAGTGAATCCCTCCAATTCATTCGTTTTAGTGGGCTCTGTGCTGTAGGTGATCCTGTCTTTGCCCTCGTGCCTTGGCAACAGCTCTGGAACGTGCCCACCCCTGTCCTTAAAGTCACGCCTAGATGCGAAATCGGCAGAGCTGCAACCACGGTCTTTGCTTTCCCGCTTTGTTTCTGTGCTGTGGTGTTTTTTTTCCTTAGAATCACACTCACGTCTACTCTCCGATTCCTTCCTGCCCCCCTCTTTACTATTCCGTCTCACTTCCAATCCATTTCTAACCGATTCTTTGCTCTCGTGTCTCGACATGGTGTCTGGGACGTGACTGCCTCTGTCTTTACCGTCACGCCTTAAATCGGTTCCATTCCTACCCATTTCTTTACTGTCCTGTCTTGGCAAGCAGTCCATTCCATTGCATCCCCTGTCTTTGCTGTCACGTCGTGGCAAAAGATCACTAATGTTATTTCCGCGGTCTTTGCTATCACGGCGCTGGAAAAGGTCCACATTGTTGCTTGTTCTGTCCTTGCTATCTTGTCTATGGACAGCCTCTGGCATGTTGGCAATCCTGTCCTTGCTGTCTCGGCGCGGTATAGGTTCCATGCCGTTGCTGCTCCGATCTTTGCTTTCGCGTCTGGATTCTTTGGAGCTACTGTGGCGCTCTTTGCTCTCTCGCTTTGATTCTTTGTGGTGTCGATCTTTTCCTTCCTTTTTGGACTCGGAATTGTGGCACCTTCCCTTGGATTCGCCTAATATAGAAGACAGAAAAGACGGTTTAATGATTGTCTTGCAGCTCATTCATTTTAATGTTCACAGATTTTAGTAGGCTATTATTCTATTCAAAGACTACTTTTCAATCTTCATCAAACCATACAACGGCATCGACCAACCCTGGCTTGACTGTGAATAATCGGAGTTCTCTGAGACTGGGTATCTCTTTTGCAATATCATTATTTAACCACTTGGTGTCGCTTCAACACAGGCAGAAATATACTACAAAGGATTAAATGTGTTTTGATCATCAACGCTGTATCTACGTGTTGTGCGCGTGTCTTTGTGATGCTCATATAGGCATCTACATTTTGCACATACTGAAATAAAGACCTACGGACATTATGGAGTTAATGTGATCATACACGTAGTATACATTTTCACCAGGGTTAGCAGGGGTTTGATATGTAAACATGCATGTAAACAATTTGTCAAAGACTGAAAATATTTCATGCCCATTGATTCTTTAATGAAGTCCATCATTGATTAACAGTCATCTCACATGCTAATCACCCTTTAAAATCTCTTACTGCCTGCCTGCCACACCACAATGAAGAAGACATAATTAATGGTGTCTCTTAGTGTGTGTGAATGAGGCCAAGTCCCTCATCCACTATTCAAGACAGCATTGATTGGTCAGTTAAATAGGTCATACTGCTGTCCACCTCCAGTTATAATAGACCATGGTTTTAACACACTATTGTCTAAGCCCACAGCATGGCAGTAGCATCTGCATGGCCCCATGGGACGGAAATCAGGTGCAAATCAGGTGCAACCTGCTAGTGAACCACATGAAGCCACGCTCAATCAACATCGCCCCTGACAACAGACAGCAGTGGCAGGCCAACTGGGAAAAACAACAACCCTCAGAAAAAAAAACAGTCACATGACAACAACAAGTGCAGCAACACCCATAGGGATGTGCAAGAATGACTGCTGCGCCAAGAATTTGTTTAGACTTGGCACATTACAATAATGCTTTCGTCCAGAAAATACTTCAGGGAGAAAATGAAAGCAGCACTTTCTATCCATAGCCACTGCACTTACTATACATAATGGCATGCTTGAGTCAACTGAGGACTTCATTACTTTGTAGAAATTAATATATGAAAGCCCAACGCAGGAACAGGAGAATATAAAAAACATTATCATAAAGCAGTTTAAGCAGGTGGAGACATGATCCCATGCCGTTACAACGCCTCTGATTCCATGGGGCTTCTGTGACCTGCACTGTGATTGGTTGTCCCTCTGGCACAGAGAGATTCTAGGTGGAAATGTCCTCCTCTGTTGCCATGATGTGGAAACACACCCGCTCTCCAATGAAGACTCACGTGGGAGTCACGGTTTTGACTTCACTACAAACAGTGCCTGACAAAAACATGTTCAAATGGCTCAGCTTCAAACTGAAAAGAAATTCTCTGACAAAAAAAAAGAATTGCATTCTTTCAATCACTATAAGCAGTGAAATCTATTAAAACTAACAGTTATTATCTGCTTGTAAAATCTATTTGCTCTTGCACATAGCATCCAGTTATGGGAATGATCTTTTAGTGCACACTTTCCATCAGTAAAAAAACACTGCTAATGCATTCCATCAGTGAAAAACATTACTGCACACACTGAGAGACCGTGCACTGATCTTCCACTCAAGAACAAACGGGCCGTATCAATTCATTAACAAGAATCTAGATCATGGAGATCTAGTTCAAGGGGGGGAAAAAAGCTTTTGAAGAAATTCCCTGAGCACACAAGCACCACTCCAAGCCTCAGAACGTCGAGGCAATTCAAATGACTCACAGGCTCTTTGAAAACAACCGCAAGCCTGATGTTTCTGCCTCTGTGCTCTGCAGCACACACTGCTCTGGCAGAGGCTGCTGCAGCATCATGTTTGTCTGTGTTTAAACGTGATGTTTACATATTTAAAAGTAATGCACCGCGTTGGCTTAATGCCGCAGCTGAGGCTGGGGAGGCATACAGGCTGCTTTTGCCCCTAATCTCCCCAGATTAAATCATATGATCTGTATCAGTCTGTTTTCAGCGCCCAGATTAAGCAAACTCACAGAGGAAACATAGCAAAGATCTGTGGCCAGAGTTAAAGGTGCTGCAGCATTGCCTCTTGCTGAGATTCATTTCACTAATGTGCTGGATTTGAAGCTGTTTGACCAACAGCAAAGCAATCAGAGAATCTCTCTTAATACCTCATGACATTTACCATTTCACTCTGAAGTATACGGAAAGTACTATAGTTAGATTATATTTGTTTTAGTGCTAATGGATTCGGTTTGATATAAACATGTTCTTATCTGCAGTACACATTCTCACACAGATAGATAGACAGACAAACAGATGGATAGATAGAGAGATAGATGGTTAGTTGGACAGGCAGGCAGACAGACAGACAAACAAACAGATAGATAGATAATTAGATAGACAGAGAGATAGATAGATAGATAGTTGGACAGACAGACAGACAGACAGACAGACAGACAGACAGACAGACAGACAGACAGACAAGCACTCACTCTCTCCAGGCTCTTTGGACTTCCTGCCACTGGTATTCTTCTTCAGCATGTTCCTGCCAGTGGTGAACAGGTTGGTGAGTTCATCAAGAGGGCTGGTAGGGGTGCGGGAGCGCCCCAGGGACACATTCTGCATTGAGCCGTGCAGCCGCCCACTTTCTTGAGGAGGCGACCCCTTCCCATGTGGGGTGGCTGAGGCGCTGCGAGGCATCCCCGCGTTGGGGAAGGGTCCGTCAAAAGGTGGCACTCTCATGAGGCTGAGCGGGGTGAGGCAGCGGCCCATGCTGACAGGGGACGGGCAGGCCGAGTGGCTGCGCTGGTAGCCATGGCCCGATGCCGAGGACTTGTAGAGGGTGCAGGACAGGGGAGGCGCCGACGAGCGCCCAGAGACAGTAATGGTGGGGGTGGCGGTGAGCTCGCGCTCTGCCCGGCGGCGGTGGTGCGAGAAGGAGGAGGAGGCCGAGGAGGACATCGAGGGCTCCATGGAGGATGAGGACGTGGGGGACTTACTGTAGGAGGCATTCTCCAGCATGGGTAGCTTGGCCACATCCAGGGGTGTGAGCGGGGACTCGTCCGAGTTTGGCGAGCACTGGGCGGGGGCCGCAGGGAATACCAGCAGCGGCGGCCTGTGCGTGAGCAAGTTAGGGAAGGGCGCAGGGATGTCGCAGAGTGGGGTGCCACGCGGCGTTGAGCAGCGGCTGCCCAGGGGCTCGGGTGGGTCTGGTGGGCACGGCGTGACGCACTGCGAGCGATAACCCGAGGGCTCCCAGAACGAGTCCAGCTCCTCCAGCGCCGGGTACTTCATCTCTTCGTACACAGCCTCTCCAGGCTCATCGTCCTCACTACGCTGTGCCTCCCTTGGCACCGCCGCACTCCCCGACATCTCGATGTACACCGGTTCGTCTGAGTCCGAGTCCCGTCCAGGCGGGCTCTGTGGCTCCGGGGGCGAGGAGGCCAGAGACCCCCGGGAGGCTGGAGGCGAGCCCTTGGAAGTGTGGGTCCTGATGTAGGACTCATCAAAAGAAATGCTAAGCTGCGTGTTGGGGTTCCTCTTGGGCTTGGGTGGGGGGACCCTCCTGCATTCATCACTGCAACCCTGAGAAGCTATGAGAAGAGGCAAAACAAAAAGACACGTTAGCATTGAGGTGGAATTAGCATTAGCCTATACCCAGTCATGGACAAAAGTTTAAGACCACTTTTGAGGTATTGTGTTTTTTTTTCTTCTGAACGCAGTAATTGCATCAGATATGTGTCTGAGTGGCTGTGTTTTGCATTGTGAACAGCAGTCTTACTAATCACTCATTCAGAATATCCTAACTTCAATTTGTGCCCTAGGCTACATTCTTTTCTGAAAAGACAAAATGCGCAATTAAGTGTTTACGGCGTGATGGTCAACTGAAAGGTGACAACAATAGTCCGACATAAGGATGACGCAATCTCATGCAATAATTTTTTTTCTGATGCAGACACCACATTTTCTCAAGAGCGGCCTTAAACTTTTGTCAATTACTGTATATTGCACCTGTCACAGACCCATCCAGTTCCTCTAGTATTCTCTCAGATAATATGATTAAGTCAAATCAATACCCATGATAGTCTCCGTATCATGACCCATAAGTTCCCCCCGAATGACAGCACATTTTATGTTGATCCACACATACTTTGGCTGAAAGTCTAAATAGATGGTCAGATCTAATGGGAAACCCATTTGAAGATCAACATCTATGCAGTACATTAAGAGTGAGACTGGAA